>NC_080557.1:38682500-38790000 GCF_030253575.1 Rhododendron vialii | reverse complement strand
GGATCATTGAATTTATAGCACTCACAACCAGTTCGGACTTTCCTGCTCCATTCAATGTTCTTAAAAACATTCAACTTTAGAGAGAAAAAGATACCCCGAAAGATGCAAACCTTTATGGTCGCCGTTTACCCATGCACAATGGAAATGAGTGTTGGACCCCCATTCTCCCGTTCACATGAGCACCGACGATGCCCGGGTTCGTCTCACGGATATTCTTAATTAACCTAAAATTGCCCTCTCAATTTTTATGTCGGAAAATAGGAGTAGAACGTGTCCGATTTTGCTACGGTGTGCTAATCACCCCGCGACCCTACCTATAAGACTACTCACTCATTATCAAGTAGAAGACGAAAGAAATCCTATATTGAAACATGCTCCTAATGCTCGGAATAAGAGAAAATAAATAAATAAAAAATATCAACTAATCAAATACCGGCGAATAACTTTTATAAAAAACTAAAACTAAAACGAGTTATCGAAGTGCAAGTAATTAAACAAAAGCTTCAAATAACTTGAAAGGAACAAAACTCGAAAGAAAACTATCGGAACGAAATCTTGGCAGCCCCGTTCTTCGTTCACTGTTTTTCGTCGTAGGCTTTGCGTCGAAACTGCTGTTCACGACTTTTCTTTGAAAACCCAATTCCCCTCTTTTCTCGGCTGCTGCTGAAGTCATTATTCTGTTCCTTATACAGGGTAAACATGCTTTAATTACATAAAGCTCCCTTGGGCAATGTATAATAACAACTCACAAAAATCGACTTTAAAGCACTTTGCACTTTTAACCCCAAATTTTCTTTTACTTCTGTTTTTATCCAAATTTCTTGAAAACAAGCTCGAGCAACCTATAAACACAAAAGAACATAAATAAATATCAATTAACCAAAATGAATGACTAATAAATGTAGTTTGAAGGGCTAAAATATGTATATTTTGTCACTTATCATCTAACCACGAGGCCAACCCTTCTATGTTGACCAATGTTCTCGTAGCCTCAATGAAAAATTGTTGAATTGTCTTATGGCACAGCCACGTGGTGTCTCAACACTCTCATTCACCGCACATTTTTGTGGGCTTAGTACTAAGTGTATGATCAATTGGCAGCTCTACCCCAATTTTTTTTCCCTTTATAAAATACATGAAGAAAGTGTACTGTTATATTTTAGTTTATCTTTTGAACACCAAGCCGAAATATGAATGGATACCCAATCCAAATTAAATGAACACTCACTCCAAATATTAGCCCACTAATCAATCTATTTTAATACTCAGTCTTATATTATAAACACCCATCAAGGTAAATATTATTATCAAAAAGAGAGTCTCTTTGGCACCTCCCCTGACACACCCCTTCCCCTCCCCTCCGTACCCCACCACCTTTTCTCCCTTGCCCCTCCTCTTCCCCCCAGTTTTGTCTTTCTTTTTACTTATACTAGTTTTTTTTTTTTTTAACTTTTAAAAGACCTTAATTACTGTTTCCTTTTCTTTTCTTTTTTTTACTTTTACTAGTTTTTTGATTTTGTTTTACCTTTAAAAGACTTTAATTATTGTTTTGTCTGTTTTTTTTTTTACTTATGCTAGTTTTTTTTTTTTTACTTTTAAAATACTTTAATTACTATTCCCTTTTCTTTTCTTTTTTACTTTTACTAGTTTTTTTTGTTTTACTTTTAAAAGACTTTAATTATTGTTTTAGTTTTTTTTTTTAAATTTTACTAGTTTTTTTTTGTTTTACTTTTAAAAGACTTTTTTCTATAATTTTAATTAATAAATGAATAATTAAAATATAACTTCTACTAATTTCGTCGAAGAGTGAAAATAAATAAGTGGTTATAGTTGAAGATAAAACGATAAAAGGAAATCTGAATAAATGGTTAGAAATAAAATAAATAAAAGATATAAATAAATACAAAATTAATAAATTCAACAACATAAAAGAATTATAAAATTAAAAAAATTACTCACGTATATAATACTAGTACTTGCTCATACCTACGGCACTACATACGGGCATTTTTGTAATATATTTTTATTTTTTTATGCCAACACCAGAAGCCAAGCAGTGGGAAAAAAAAAACCGATGACATTTTGTAATATATTTGTAAGAGTGTGGGTGTTTTCTTAAGAGAGTTGAAGAGCACACATCAGTCATTGGATGAAATGAATCTCAGCCTTCTTTCAACTTATGTTTGTGTGGTATTCACACCCTTGTGTTTTATTAGGTAGATTAAAAAAAACATATAAAGAGTAAAATGTATAAATAAAAAGACCTAAATAAATAGATAAATGAATAATTAATTAAATAACATAAATGGATTAAGAAATTAAATAAAAAAGAAAATTATGTAAAAAAAAAAAAAGTGTTTCAATTTTGAATTCTTTTGAATCGGTGCGAAGATCTTGTTTTTCTTATCATTTAATCTTAAATGGTCGTAATGAATTTTTGGCTCTAAGGCTTTTCAATGAGCACCCTAAGAGAGACCTGAAACTAAATAAAGAGCCTTAGGGTGCTCGTTGAAGGGCCTTAAAGCCAAAAATTCATTACGATCATTGAAGATAAAATAATAAAAAAAATAAGATCTTTGCACCGATTAAACCGGATTGTAAATCGGAACACTTAAATAATATTAAATAAATAAAAATGAAAAAAGGAGTATAAAGATTATTAATATCAGAGAAATATGAGAAAATGGGAAGTTGTATTTTTGGGGGTATTTTCGGAAAGGGGGGAGTGGGGCCGGGGGGTGTGTTTGTCGGGGGGTGCGAGAAGAGAATTACTATCAAAAAATTGAGAGAAAAAGAATGACCTATTGGTATTAGTATCATGCTTTGGCTTCTTTTTAATGACACTCGACTCTACGTGTCTTAAAAGATGAGAATATGTCTTAAAAGATTTGTTTCAACTTATCTGCCTGAATTTTCTTGAAAAGAATATTAGTAGATTTATGTGTCTATTTTATCCTGCTTGGCCCAAATAATGTACATATTATTATGAAAAAATGAAAAAAAAATTGAGAGAAAGAGAATAATCTATTGGTATCGGCATCATGCTCTGATTTCTTTATGAACAACGCTCAGTTCTACATTACTTAATAGAAGAAAATATGTCCTAAAAGATATGTGCCAACCTATTTGCCTCAATCTTCTCTAAAAGAATATTTTAGTAGATTTATTCACGTATTTAATCTTGCTTGGCTCAAATGAGAAATTTTGCCAAGAAAAATTGTAAAATCTTATATATTTTTTTGTATTTTCTAATCGCAATATTATACTTCTTTCATCTCAAAATGATAGTCTCATCTGAAAAGACGTGCAATTTTCGAATAAAAAATATAGCACTTTTATACATGAGTTTTTAAGTTTTTTCGCTCATAATTAAAGATTTCGATTATTTCTTTAATTTGGTGTGGAAATAAATGTTTATACCGTCGTTGTATATAATTTATTCGCATGTGTATATATGTACAACATAAAAAAAAAACACCTCTCACTTCTCAACCGACTTTCTCCAGCCGCGCTCTCACTCTCTACCAGCCGAAACCCACCCTAAGGTCATAAATTCCAGCCAATAATTTTCCACAATTTAGGCCACACCATTCCTGATAAGTGCCAAAATATACATATTTTGGCCCTCCAATAAACATTTATCAGTCTTTTATATTTGTTA
Organism: Rhododendron vialii; assembly: GCF_030253575.1. Taxonomy (NCBI): domain Eukaryota; kingdom Viridiplantae; phylum Streptophyta; class Magnoliopsida; order Ericales; family Ericaceae; genus Rhododendron; species Rhododendron vialii. Next base: position 38,786,339 of record NC_080557.1, on the reverse strand, counting down.
GTTGGTATTTATTACGTGTTTTTCTGTTTATAGGTTGCTCGAACTCGGTTTTCAAGAATTTGGATAAAAAGAAGAATTTATAGAGGTTCGAGGTTAAAAGTGCAAGTCCTTCGAAGTTGAATTACTGATTTTTGATAACGTGAAGTCCAAGGGCATTTATGTTAATAGTGCATTAAAACCTACACCTATATATAAGTCATTGGATGGACTGACTTCGGGCAGCAGCTTTCGGAAGAACGGGGAATTGGGTTTCAACGTCAGCAGCAGCTTTGGCCGTGGAAAAGAAAACGTGGACGAGCGCAAGCTTTCAAGCCTACTGATCATGGAGATCACATTAGCGCCTTCCGATTCTCTTTTCCGTTCCATGAGCAACTAATTCTCTCTCTTAGGGTGTGATGAAACCCTAACCAAGTAACCATGTTTTTATGTTGATTTTAGATTTCGATTGCCGAAACGATAGTTGTATAACATTGAGACTTGTTCTTATGATTCACTGTTATTCTTCCAATCTAGTATTATGTATTTGTTTTCTGTGATTGCAAATACATAGTTATACACCAATATTCTTTGTGCATGAAATTGAGAATTAGAATAATCTATGCCTAAGAAAGACGAATCGTGCCTAGATTAATTAGTTATAAAATCGAAGACGATTCGTGCCAACCGAAGATAGATTATGTCCGATTTTCAATCACATGCAATTTTCTTGGCGATATCACTAGGGCTTGTAGCTTTTAGTGAATCAATGTCGTTTTGGTAGTTGGTTTCTTAAATTAACATAATCGTTTTGTTACGAAGTTAGGGTGGATTCGAAACCCTAAGACCTTTTTCTATATTTGAATTCAACATCTCTTTTGCTTTAAATTACTTAGATAATTTTAGTTAATCAAAATCCAATCACTCTTTCTTGAATTGAATTAGGAATTAATTTTATAAATACAACAACTTAGCCTCTTGATCTCTGTGGTACGATACCTGGACTTAAACCACTGTTCTATTTGAATTGAGATTTTTGCTCAGTTTTAATTATTTATTTTTGGTGTGAAAAACGACCTACCAAATTTTGGCGCCGTTGCCGGGGATCAAAAGCACCGTTGTTTATTTTGAAAATTGGTTCTTATTTTAATTCCTAGCTTAGTCTTTTTTTTCTTTTTCTTTTTTTTTATAATTATTATTGTTTCTTTTTCTTTTTTTTGTTATTCTTTTTGTTCGTTTAATTGTTTCGTCAGTTCTTCTAGTGCAGGTTATTTGCTTTCACATCAGAAATTTTAACTTATAGCTGCAAAGGAGACTAAAGAGCTTCGCTTTGCTACCTTAGCTTCCAGAAAAAAAAAATTTACTCCAAAAAGCACTGTGAGTTTTAATTACCGCATCAGCACTACTAGCGTAACTAAGTGTGCATTAGTTTAATACTGTTACTGCAGTAGTTAGTTTATATTGCTATTCCCTTAAAAAAAAAAAAAAAAGAAGAAGAAGTTTTCCGGTTGCTATACTTGTTGCACTTAGAGTGGTGTTAATTTCATATGCAAGGGCGTCGATCTTGTCATCGAGACTTAATCCCTATTGACCCTGAGTTAGAGAGGACCCTTAAGGCTATTCGAGCAGTTAAACGTCCCAATAGACCTAGCAACTCACTTGCAATCATGGCGTTACGCACTAATCAAGAGAACCAAGATAGGCAATTAAGGGAGTACTTTGCTCCCCCTGCATACACATCACCTTCTTGCATCTTATTGCCCACTATCACAGCAGCTCAATATGAGATCAAGTCTCACACTCTTCAGATGCTCCCATCTTTTCATGGGCTTGACAATGAGGATCCTTTTAAGCATATTGATGAATTTGTAGAGAAAAGTTCCACTGTAAAAATTCAAAACTTTTCTGATGATGCCCTTAAGCTAAAACTTTTTCCCTTTTCCCTTAAGGATAGAGCTAAAGATTGGCTTAATTCCTTGGCAACTGGGTCTATTACTACTTGGGCCCAATTACAGCAGGAATTCCTTACAAAGTACTTTCCCATAGGTAAGACAATCCTGTATAGGCAAGCTATCACGAGCTTCTCTCAGGTTGATGGCGAGCAATTTCATGAGACATGGGAAAGGCTTAGTCAGCTTACTAGAAAGTGTCCCCACCATGAAGTTCCTAAGTGGCAGTTAGTTCGTATTTTTTATGACGGGTTGTCTGAACGGCACCGTCAAATGGTTGATGCCTCTTGTGGTGGGACTTTTATGCTTAAAACCCCGGACGAGGCATGGTTGTTATTTGATAACCTGAGTAATAATTCCCAACAACATGCCTCGGCCGCTAGAAGAGTTAATCTGGTTGCCTCAAATTCCCAACAGCAAAGAGGGATTTATGAGGTTGGGCACTCCAATGATTTCTCTAACCAAGTGGCCGCTTTGAACAAAAAATTTGACCAGCTTCTATCCCTTGGTCAAGTTCATTCTCCACCTTCTCAGCCTTCATATTTTCAGGAGGCTTGTGCAATTTGTTCGAGTCCTACTCACTTCGTGAGTGAGTGCCATATGGCTTCCCAATTCCCCGAGTTTGTTCAAGAGCACGTTAATGCTGCTCAAGGGTTTGCCAGACCTGGTAATGATCCTTATTCTAATACATACAACCCAGGATGGAGAAATCACCCAAATTTCTCTTGGAAACAACAAGCTCCGAACAATTCTCCTGCTCCACCCCAAAGGCCTATGTTTACCAACTTTGCCAATCCTTCAGCCCACCATCCGACTCAATCACTGCAGCCATATCAGTACCATAATACTCCTCCACCTCAAAGAAACTCTGATTTTGAGGATAAGGTGATGCAAGCCCTCCAAGGGCTTGAGGCTACTTCGCGTAAACTTGAAGCGAACACACAAACCATCAACTCTCATACACAATCCATTTCAAAGATAGAAGCCCAAATGGGGCAACTAGCTCATACACTTAGTCGACGAGAGGAGGGCAAGTTACTGAGTCAGCCTATTGTTAATCCAAGGGGTCAATATAGAGTTGAGACGTCGCGAGCAAATGATGTTTATCATGAGCAAGCCAATGTGTTAGTCACCCTTCGAAATGGAAGGGAAATAGAAACTCGACCGGATGATGAAATACACAAGGATAAACATGCGAGAGTAGAGCGAGTTCCTAAAAGTACGGAGGACAGCCCTCCTATCATTTCCACTTTGAATCCTCCAATAACACCTCCTTACATACCAAAAGCACCTTTTCCAACTTGTCTTGAAGTACCTTCACCCTTTGGTAAGAAGGGAACAAAACAAGAAGAAATGATGGAGGTGTTTAAGCAAGTGAAAGTCAACCTCCCTCTCCTGGAGGCAATCCAACAAGTTCCAGCTTATGCTAAATTTTTGAAAGACCTTTGTACTCAAAAGCGTAAGTCTAGGACACATGTGCCTAAAAAGGTGCATCTTACTGAGCAGGTGAGCTCCATTCTTACACGCCACACACCTCTTAAGCGTAAAGACCCTGGTGCTCCTACCATTTCGTGTGTTATAGGCAATCATGTCATAGATAGAGCACTCCTAGATTTAGGGGCTAGTGTCAATTTGCTCCCATATTGTGTATATGAGCAACTTGGGTTGGGAGAGTTGAAACCTACGTCGGTTACCTTGCAGTTAGCTGATCGATCCACTAAGGTGCCACGTGGCGTCATAGAGGATGTCCTTGTCAAGGTAGATAAATTTTACTTTCCTGTTGATTTTATAGTTCTTGACATGGAACCTGTGCATAGTCCTAACAAGCAGATTCCCCTTATTCTTGGTCGACCTTTCTTAGCCACGGCTAATGCCTCTATCCACTGTAGGACTGGAGTGATGGATTTATCTTTTGGGAACATGACGGTGCAATTAAATGTTTTTGATGCTAATCCATATCCCTCTGAAGAGAGCGATCGCTTTGTAGTTAATATGATTGATGATATGGCAAATGAAGCTCCTCCAGGCGTTAGTGACCCTGTCGATTTAAGCGGGGATGATCCCTTAGAGACTTACTTAGCTCATTGTGGTTATGATTTTGAACTTGATGAGTTGACTCATGAGCAAGTTAGTTCATTGCTAGACTTTGCTCCTTGGTCAACTATTGATGAGTGGATATCTAATGGGGAGCCCTGTCATCTTTCTGCATTATCTCCACTCCCTATTGCCATAGAATTACCTAATTGTGAGTCGAAGCCTTTGTCACCTAATCCTAGTGTGGAACTTTTGGGGCCAATAGAAATTATGTCAGTGATCATTTCTACACATAGCGATCAATCTACAAAGGAAAGGATAATTGCTGACAATGCACCATTCTTCAAAGAATCAGTGTGCGATTTTATCATTGAGGTAGCGTCCTTCGGTTCAACTCGTAGAATTTTGTTAGGGGTATTTCTTTTTAAGAAGGCATTCCCTTGGTATGCGGATCATGTCCACGTTTTGAGTATGAATAAAATATTGACTCACTTGTTTGAAAAACTCATTAAACAACTTTTATTTGAGTCAAATAATTTTTTCTGGCATGATCCCTATATTGTTAATTATAAAAAGAGACTTAAATTGATTTGAGCTTCACGAACACTTGGTTGAACACACTAAACTTGGCAATTCTTGGGAGGTAACCCAAGTGTTATTGTTTAGTGTTTCTGTTTGGTGCCTAACATTTTGCAGGTTGTCATACTTCCAGTTGAGGGGCTTGTTTATCTTTGCACTCTTTTACCTGCTATGTTCATATGGCCATTGAGGTGATCTCTTTCCTCCTTTTATTTTGCGTGTCTAATCTTTTTGGTGAGTATGTGTCAATAGGGACATTGAATAGTTTAAGTTGGGGGGAGGAATCACCTCACTGCGAAGTTAAAGTCATGAAAAATGAAAAAAAAAATCGTTGGATTATTTTTGTATGAGACTTGTTGAGATTGGCTCTTGGTTGATTGAGTCTGAGATGTGATAATCATTGCTTGGAATTTGGATATTTCTGTGGCATTGTAGTTCTTTTCGCTAGCTTTCTGTGAGAAATTCGTCATGGCACTTATTCTTAGCATTTTTGCACTTCACATTCATTTGGGCTTTGGTCGCTTTGTGAGTTGCAAATTGATTATTCTTAATGGCTTGTGTAGTGGAGACTTATGCCCATGTGAGTTTAGAGCCTTATCTTTTCTTGGAGTGGTATCACATAAACTCTCGTCAAAGAAGAACATATTCATAGTTGATCTCATTATCTTTGTTGTCAAGCATTGGGAACTTAATGTGATGCTTATTTATCTCTTGGGTTGCAAATTTGCATGGTTGCGTTGCCCCTAGGAGAGGATCATAGGCCATTTTTGACACTTTTGGGCCAGTTTGTTTCTTTCTTTCATGCACTTATCCCTTGTGAGCCCATTTGAGCCTCTTGCATAATAACCTTTTCTTGTTGAGCTCTACCATCTATATTATGTCTTGAGAAGGCTTAATTAATCATGTGGAGGTGATTCATTGACAAAAGATGGGGTAAGCGGAGTTGGTAATAGAGCTTTGTTTATGGTAGTCCTTCAAAAAAAAAAAAAAGTATAAAAAGAATTGAAATTGATTTGAAAAAAAAAAGGACACGAAGCTTAATGAAAGAAGGGGTAACTGATCTTATTTTGGGAGGGTGTTGAAGGATAGGAAAGAGAGATGTGGCGAAGTTGAAAAAGAAAAAAATAATGCGAAGGGGCACATTTTTGTGAAACTTGCTCTATATGAGTTGTTGTGAGCCTATTCTCGGACATTTGAATATTTTACCCTACCCTTGAAACACTTTCCCTTACCTAACGCTACAACCAAAATTGGAAGTCCTATTTGATCCTAGGGGCGATGGGATGTGAATTGATGGAAAGAGAGAGTTCCCGATGCTTGCATTCCGTTCATGAGATCATGTGTCCACTTTATAGAGTGTTCTTTTTGTGTCTTTGTGTGCGGAATACTTTGTTTTCATGTTGCATAACTTCCACCCGCACATGTTGAGAGTACATAATATGCACCTTGTTTCGAGTGAATTCATTTGTTGAGTGCATGACACGGTGAGATTTGAAGTCGAAACTCGGTTCGGAGAGAATTTTTAGTTGTTACTCACCTCTTGACCGAGGCCCTTATTCAGACACGTTAAGTGTAGGTGCCATGGCTTATTTTTATGATTTGATAGCCCCTTGAACTACTCTTGCCTGGTATGTTTTTGCGATGGTTTCATTTTCTTTGCTTGAGATATCGATGAGTTGTCTTACAGGTTTTTGGGTCTCATGTGAAAAAGATTCATAGTGTTTGTGGGAGTTCATTGCTGTAAACCCTCTCGAGACTACACTCGTCCTCTAGGGATCGCCTATGAGTTTAAAAGGCTTGTTGCACAGGCTAAGTGCAATCGTGAGTCCTACGAAAGTGGCATAGTTAGAATTTATCTTAATTGTTTTCTTTGCTTGAGACTAGCAAAGTGTAAGTTGGGGGGTGTGATAAGTGCCAAAATATACATATTTTGGCCCTCCAATAAACATTTATCAGTCTTTTATATTTGTTAGTTGGTATTTATTACGTGTTTTTCTGTTTATAGGTTGCTCGAACTCGGTTTTCAAGAATTTGGATAAAAAGAAGAATTTATAGAGGTTCGAGGTTAAAAGTGCAAGTCCTTCGAAGTTGAATTACTGATTTTTGATAACGTGAAGTCCAAGGGCATTTATGTTAATAGTGCATTAAAACCTACACCTATATATAAGTCATTGGATGGACTGACTTCGGGCAGCAGCTTTCGGAAGAACGGGGAATTGGGTTTCAACGTCAGCAGCAGCTTTGGCCGTGGAAAAGAAAACGTGGACGAGCGCAAGCTTTCAAGCCTACTGATCATGGAGATCACATTAGCGCCTTCCGATTCTCTTTTCCGTTCCATGAGCAACTAATTCTCTCTCTTAGGGTGTGATGAAACCCTAACCAAGTAACCATGTTTTTATGTTGATTTTAGATTTCGATTGCCGAAACGATAGTTGTATAACATTGAGACTTGTTCTTATGATTCACTGTTATTCTTCCAATCTAGTATTATGTATTTGTTTTCTGTGATTGCAAATACATAGTTATACACCAATATTCTTTGTGCATGAAATTGAGAATTAGAATAATCTATGCCTAAGAAAGACGAATCGTGCCTAGATTAATTAGTTATAAAATCGAAGACGATTCGTGCCAACCGAAGATAGATTATGTCCGATTTTCAATCACATGCAATTTTCTTGGCGATATCACTAGGGCTTGTAGCTTTTAGTGAATCAATGTCGTTTTGGTAGTTGGTTTCTTAAATTAACATAATCGTTTTGTTACGAAGTTAGGGTGGATTCGAAACCCTAAGACCTTTTTCTATATTTGAATTCAACATCTCTTTTGCTTTAAATTACTTAGATAATTTTAGTTAATCAAAATCCAATCACTCTTTCTTGAATTGAATTAGGAATTAATTTTATAAATACAACAACTTAGCCTCTTGATCTCTGTGGTACGATACCTGGACTTAAACCACTGTTCTATTTGAATTGAGATTTTTGCTCAGTTTTAATTATTTATTTTTGGTGTGAAAAACGACCTACCAATTCCCCCACGCCAGCTACCCCTACGCCGCCCCTATGGGCCCTACTCCTTCCACCCCTCTCTGCAGCCCGCAATTCCTCACATCTCCCCTGGCTGCCTTCTCTTCCTCTCTCCCACGCACACGGCCGGCCCCAATGTTTGGGTTGTACAAGCCCAATCCCAAAGGCTGTTTGATAAAATTGAAAACTAAAATTGAAAGCTGAAAAGTTAAGTACTGAAAGTTGAATGCTGAGTTTTTTAAGCTGAAAAGCTGTTTGATAAACATATTAAGCACTAAATTAAAATTAATGAATTAATTTTAGTTCTAGTTCTCTTTAATTTTGGTGATTGTGGTGGCGGTGGTGGTGGAATGGTAGTGCACAGGGTGGTGGTGGGATGGTGGCGGTGGAGAGATGGTGGTGCGATAGTGACGGTGGAATGATGGTGGTGTAGTGGTGGCGGTGGCGATGGCGTGGTAGGGGTGGTGTGGTAGTGGTAGTGGTGGTGGTGGCGGAGTGGTGGTGGTGGTGGAGTGTACCAATGGTGGGTGGTAATGATTGTGGTGGTGGTGGTGAAGTGATGGTGGAGTGGAGTGGAATAGTGGTGGTAATGGTTGTGGTAGTGGTAGCGGTAGCGGTAGCGTTTTGGGGGTGGTGTTGGTGGAGTGATGGTGGTTATGGCAGTAATGGTCACTACAAGAAAAATGGTCATTCCCGGCATTTTTATTAATGCCGGAAAAGCCACTATTACCGGCATTTCAAGAAATGCCGGAAAAAAGTAATTATTACCGGCGTTTGTTTAAAAAAATGCCAGTAAAAGTCGAGTTTTCCGCCAAAATAATACCGCTAAACTATTACCGGCATTTGTTGAAAAAAATGCCGGGAAAAATCTTCGTATAATATAAATATTTTTCATTGTGCAAGGTGAACCAATATGGTGGCTAGCCCAGTCGATAGCCTCACGTGCGCGCGAGGCCAAGGTCACGAGTTCGAATCTTGGGGGAAGCAATTTCTCCACAAAATTTGCGCGACATGTGGGCGGACACATGGCACCCACGTGGCATTTTGTCTTATATGGTGCAATTTTTCCCGGCCGCAAATAAGTCCAACTATTCCCGGCATTTATAGAGACCTTTCCCGGCATTTGTACCTTTACCGACACAATTCTAGACGGCATTTGTAATAAACGCCGGTAATACTTTGCAAATGCCGGTAATACTCTTTACCGGCATTTTTTGAACTTTTAACGACGTTTGTGAAATGCCGGGAAAAGCAAAATTTCTTGTAGTGGGTTGTGGTGATGGTAGTGGTGGTAATGGAATAGTGATGGTTGTGGTGGTGGTAGCGTGGTAGTGTAGTGATGGTGGTGGTGATAGAATGGTGGTGGTGGTGTGGTGGTGGTTGTGGTGGTGCAATGGTGGTGGTGGCAGCGTGGTAGTAGTGGTAGGGGTGGCGTGGTAGTGGTGGTGGTGGGGGAGAGGACTAATGGTGGGTGGTAATGGTTGTGGTGGTGAAGTGATGGTGGTGGGGGTGGAATGGAGTGGACTAGTAGTTGCGGTAATGGTTGTGACAGTGGTAGCGTCGTGGTGGTGGTAGTGGAGTAGTGGTGGTGGCGGTGGTGGAGTGGCGGCGGCGGCGGCGGCAGTTGTGATGGTAACGGTTGTGGTGGTAGTAGCGTGGTAGTGGAATAGTGATGGTTGTGGTGGTGGTAGCGTGGTGGTGGAGTAGTGATGGTGGTGGTGGTGGTAGAGTGGTGGCAGTTGTGGTGGTGGTGGTGTAGTGGTGGTTGAGTGATGACGGTGGTGGTGGTGGTTAAATGCAAGCATGTAAGAATTCAGTCAGAATTAAATAACTCAAAGTTACTTAATTTTTATCAATTTTTTACACTATATTTTAAATGGCACTTAATCTGTTAAGAAATGTAAAATGTGGTTATCAAACCTACTTAATCACTTATTACTTAATCACTTATTACTTAATTGTTTCAGTTTTAAGTGCTGAATATGGAATATCAAACAACCCATTGGTTGCCCACTTATTATTAAGTTATAACACTTAAAAAACACATAAGTATAAAAAAAAGAAAAAAGAAAAAAAGAGTTAGGTCATATTGTGCTTTTAGTTTGAATTACATCAAAAAAATCAAAATTAAAATGAAACTTTGGTTACAGTACTTTATGATTAGCACAATCTGATTTTTTAAAAAAGCATCTTCTTATTAAGAAATTGAAAATTACAAGGAATTGACCTATATTGACATGCAAAAATTGTCACTAAACTATATTAGTGACAATAAAATTATGGGAAGTTATTTTGGCAATCAAAATATGTATAACCATCTCCAATATCAAAATGTGTGGGTATCAAAAAGTGGAGTGTCAAGATCGATTACCAAAATTATTATCACAGAAGTATCATTAAAAGAGTGTAGCTTAAGATATTTATTGACGCCTATAAAAAAAGATATTTAGTGACAAGCATAAAGTCTTAGACTTTGTGGGAAATTGTAGAAAGAAGTGGAAAAAAAGGGAGGAGGAAAAATTTCAAATATCAATTCAACTTCCATCCCAAATTTTTTTTCAGGTTTTCTCTAATTTTCTTTTGAATTATTTTTATTTTTTCCATAGGTTCCAAACATAGCTTTAGTTTTAATGTGAAGGTAAACACACACAAAAACAAACTAACAAACCTTCCAATGGCAGGCACACCCACGTTATTCAAGCTTTGAGCATGTCCCCAAACCCATCAGCTTAATCCTTCCAACGGCTTTTTTAAAATACTACATTTGTACTAGTATTTGTCAAAAGAAAAAAGGGATTCGCTTGGTGCAGAAGTCGAACCAGTGTCACCCTGCTCCTAGTTGTATGCTGTTGACAAACAAACCCACAGCGCCCTTATGCTATATTGTCGTCAAAATAAAAATATATACTAAATATCACAAAAAGTATATATATATTTCCGTTGCCCTAGCCTGGGGGTTGCCCAAGCCGACGGGCTTGCGGGGCTTACCCCTGGGCCGGCCCTGCCCCCGCCAGCCGCACCTCCACCTGCGTGCCGCCGCTCGTTTCGACGAATCACAGCCCGGTTCAACGCGTATATAAACCCACTTCCCTCCCTCCGAAAATCACTCACAGACAGCCTCACTCCACCACTGCAATCTCAGTATAAAAGAAGAAGAAAAGAGAGAAAGCTTCACTCCATTAATGGAGGTTTAGAGAGAGAAACTTAAGTGGGTTCGGTTCCACACTTAGCCGAGCACCAATTCTAGATACCACATCTTCTGGAACATCCCCGAGTTTTTCCGAACCAACACCGATCAACTGAAGTCAGCCCGACATTCCGTTTCTCTGTCGTCTTTCTCGTTTGGCCGAAAACCGTCCCAACCTGTTACCCGTTTTTTCGGCCAGAACCAAGGTAGAACAATCTCTTCTCTATTTCCCCTAAGTATATTTAGCCACTAAGGCCGTATTTGATAGGAGGTTTGAGAGGGGGGATTGGATTAATAATCCTACGGTGCTCCTAATACCTTGTTTGGTAAGGTTTTTATGGGTGGGACTAGTTGTTCCATGGGATTGTTAATCCTCCAAAATAGGTTAAAAACTCCATGGGATTGAGCAAAATCAGTGTAAAAACTCATATCAATCCCAATCCCAATTCTAATCCTAGACAAAACAAACATGTTATTTACAATCCTACAATCGAATCCTATGCAAAACAAACATGAATAAATGATTCATCCCCTCATTAATAATCTCATCTCATTTTCAATCTCAATTCTAATTTTACCTCATTACGAATCCCCCTAAAACAAAATCTGCAATCAAACATGTCCTAAATGATGATTTTAAAGAGTTTGAATGGAAGAAATTGGTCAATGGATCAAGACCCAGTGATCCGAAATTTTACTCTGTTTTCTGAATGAGCATTGTTCATGAACCTTGGAATTTTTAAAAAATGGTACTGAAATTGTAGTTAGCCCCTCATGCTTACGTTGATTCTAGAATTGACCCTATGTTTTGTCTCATGTTTACCCTATTGTCACATTTTAATGTTTAAAAATGTTAAATGTGTGTTATGACTAATTTACCCTTGATAAATGTTAATGTGGTTATTAGATGTATAAGTATACGATAACTAAAACTTATTTGTAATAGGTTGGAGTGTTGGGGGATAGTAAAGGACCCCGGATACAGTATTTGGGGAACGGTAACTGGCCTCAAATACGATACAGTACCCTGTTTGAGATGATTGAAGTGTTGGGGGACGGTAAACGACCTCGGGTACATACACTATTTAGGGAGTGGTAAATGGCCTTGGATACGATACAGTACCCTGTGAGATTGATAACAGTAGTATTGCTACATGAACCCTATTCATGGAATGACATAGCAAGCTGCCCCCTTGTTATGGTCGTTGGTGAATCCATTCTAGGTACGTAACTTGGGTGTATTCACTTAAGATTCTGGTGCAGGACAGATAAGAGGGAGTGATCTCATGGGACAAGTCATGATTAGGGGTTGGGAAGGAAATGATCTTGTGGAGAAGATCTTAGAAAATACATAAGATTAATAGATAGTAAGAAAAGGATAACATGTATTTCTTCTGCATTACTTTTGCTATCAACTATCATATTGAATGACTGCTAGCTGTAAAGCAAGGGGTAGGGTTGTGATTTTTCTATTGAGTGAACCTCATCACTCAAGAAAAACATACTCGACATCCGTGCTAGATTTTGTAGAGAACCAGGAGGGCGCACAGGACCCCGGATGTGAGTAATACTTTCCAAAAGAGAACTCGGTTTAGGAGACCGAGACTGAGCCCGAGTTTGCTTGGAACCCATGTCGGAACTCGAGTCTCTTCTGTATTGGGTCAAATAAAGTACTACCTCCGTCCCAAAATATTTGTCCTGTCCGCAAAACGAAGACGTAAAAATAATTTAAGTTTTGCAAGAAAAGTCTAAATTTTTTTCAACAATTTAATAGATCTCGACAAGTTCTTTTAATTTATAAAAAAAAGTTTAAATTTTTTCTTGAAAGAAATGCATTATTTTTTAGTCCTCATTTTGCGGACCGGACAAACATTTTGGGACGAAGGGAGTAACAGATACTTTAATATTTTGACAAAACTCTATATTTCTATTTCGGGTCTGTAATAAATTGAATTCCTATTTTGAAATATTCATGCTTGATTAATTGAACCATTTATAATTAAATAAATACTTTTCTAAGAAATTATTATTTAATGCTTTCAAAATTCCTTAGAAAATCGGAGCGTTATAAGAATAGAGTTAAAGTAATTCTTAAACACCCTCCTAAAAAATCTTAGAAAATCGGGGCGGTATAAGATGAATATTGCAATGTAATTTGAATTTTTTGAAGAAATTTGCCCATAATTTCATAAGCTAGACAAACAAAAAATTAAAACTAGTTAATGTTTATGGATAGTACTAGATCAGTGTATATATTAATATAGTAAACAATCAAGGATGGAGCCAGCGGAGGGCTGGTAGGGGTGGTCGTCCCCTTATAATTTTAAAAAACCTTACTCTTACATTGCAAAAAAGAAAATTATCATCGAATTATATAGCCCCATCCCCCTCTAGAGATATATCATGTCCCCCTCCATTTTGTTCTTAAAAAAGTTAATTGTACCAGCTTTAATATTTTTCAAGTCATGAATAACTTTGTACTAAAATTAGTTTAATTACAACTCTTTTAAACAAAATAAGGATACGAACCAACAACAATTACTTATAACTTTGGGCTAAAATTATATAAAAGAGTAAGTAATGGTTTAATATTGTCATTTGAACAAATACTAACTTTGTACTAATATTGTTTTCATTTGAACAAATATTAAGGCCCCGTTCTAGAACACCTTCTTAAAAAATAAGTACTTATTTTACATTTTCAAATTCAAAAATAATGTAAATGAAAAATAATTTTTTAATTTTTTTGCACCGTATAAAAGATCTCGATGAGATCTATCAAACAAGATCCATATTGGTAGAAAAATTATTTGCGTAAACACATTATTTTTTAACTTGAAATTGCCTTCTTAAAAAATAAGTACTTATATTGAGTTCCGGAACGAGGCCTAAGTAATGGTTTTTTATTGTGTAAAGAACATACACTGAGTCGACCATCATTGAGAGAGAAGATCGATAAAGCGCAATACCAATACCAATAGATTGTTTCTTTTCTCTCTCTCTCTCTCTCTCTCTCTCTTAATTAATTTTGTCATTCAGAGGCGGCTCAATGTGTATAGTTGCATGGTCAACTGAACACTTAAAACAAATTTTTTTTGCTAAGAATACATGTAAAAATTTTGAACTAACCTTACTTTGAACACTTAACTCAAATGTCAATAAACACCCAATAGTAATAGTCTTAAACACCTAATCCAAAAAGAATTGAACACTCAACCCAAAACTAATTAAATACTCAATTACAGCCCATTAATCCAGGTAATTCGTATTTAATCACCTAACACATTACCTCAAATACATCTCACAATCATAATGAAAAAAGAAATAGAAAAAGAAGAATCTATAGGGTTATGTATTATATACTACGTTCTCTCTCCCTCTTTATTGTCGATGATTTAAAGCTTTTAATTTCACATTCATGCATGACAATAACTATATCATTTTTATTTGTTTAGATAGCTTATAGAATTATGGATAAAAACTTTAAAAATTCAACTACATTGCAAAATCCAATTAATTTGAATAATATTCCTTCAAATTTAAGACTACGATAAAAAAAATCTCATTTTGTGTAACAACCCGATATTTTTATTAATAATAATACCATATAATTAGTATTATTGATAATAAAAAATTAATTATTCTTTAATAGGATATATTTATACAAACATAATTATCCTATTCTAATTATCCTATTTTATTTTCTTTAATTGCATGCATGCATATTACGAAATTCCTTCCACCTTTCCCTCTCCTACTCAGACTCTACTCCCTCTCCCTGATCACATCTCCACTCTTTTTCGTCCATCTCAAGCCAAGAGTTAGAATTCCATTAAAACTCAATTTTATCACTTTTATCAAATAAATTCTCTTATATATACCCCACTACTCCGACCCTAGGGCATACCACAAAATTTCCCACGCCCCACCAGTCCAGAGAGAGAGAGAAATCGGAGAAAAACCGAACTCCAATCCATGAAGTTCTAGAGAGAGAAAGAAAGAGAGAGAAAAGTGGGTTTGCATTCCAAAGCCACCCGAAACCCGAATTGATCATTCCAATCACTTCCCTCAACCCCAAGTACCCCCAAGTATTGTTCAATTCGAGCCCAAGGTCCCCCGATCGCCAAAACCGAAGTCATCTTCCCAAAAATTCAAGTTTCGGTTTTAAATCAATTCAATCCGATTCAAGGTATTATAATCCATTCCAAACACTCCTCTAAGTATATTTATTGTTTTTATGCGTAACCCAATAGCCCGAACGAACCCATGCATCGAAAACCGAGCCCAAAACAAAAAAATTCGTTTCTGCCTTCAACCTTGCGGCCGCAAGAACCAGTGCCGAGTTCGCGGCAGAGACTCCAGCCGCAACCTCTGACCGGTCCAACCTTGCGGTTTTGACTGTTTTGGTTCGAATCGACCTTTCGACATCCCGAACACTATTTTCGACCCCCGAACTATTTTTCCTAGACTTTTCACACTCCAAAGATCATAACTTGTTAAGATCATATTTTTTTTATTTAATTATCTATTTATTAAATTATTTGTTCGTTATCTATCAAAGTTTACAAACGAAAAATATTTGCGACCTTTCAAACAATATTTTTAACACCCAAACTATTTTTTCTTGATTCCTTACACCTCAAAGATGCTATCTTGTTAATTGCATATTTTTTTTAATTTACTACTTATTATTATTTTTATAGTGTTTTCAATTAAAAATTCTTTACGACCTTATAACCTTATTAAAAAATGCCCGAATAATTTTATTTAGACTCTCTATATTCTGAAGATGAAATTTTGTTAACAGTAACATATTTTAAATTTGCAAATTATTTATCATCTATTTACTTCACTTTCGGCCACTTTATTTAAACGTCTTTATTTAAATAAATCCCGTGACCTTTCGAACCCAACTTTTGACACTCGACTGGTTGCATAGGACTTTTAGGACTCTTATTAAAGTCATGATAAATGTTTCAATATTTTTATCCAATTAATGTATTTAATTAGTTTTTAATTAATCTATTATCTTAGAATTAATTAATAAAAGCCTAGAAAATTTTCCTTTTAAATTCCTTTTAAAACTCTTACTTTATTGTTGACATTATGACTATACAAGATTAAGGGCAACGGCCCGTTCATAATAAGTTGCGTGATTACGTTGTTTATTAATTGTTTTAATTATTATTGATTTGTTGTATATTGCATCGATTTGAGTGATAGATTGGACCCTAGAGACATGGGGTGGTATACGAGTAGAGTTCACCTAGACGATACTCGATAATGGATGAATTGGAAAGTTTTATTTCTAGATTGCCTGCAGGCGTGATGTTGAGATTTGTGATGAGATTGAAACTGGCATGTGTCCAGTGGTGAATTGATAAACTGGCGTGTGTCCAGTGATGAGTTGATACACTGGCGTGTGTCCAGTGCTGGCGTGTGTCCAGTGATGATTTGATAAACTGGCGTGCGTCCAGTGATGATGGTGAAGTGGTATATAAGATAGGCGAACCCTAGTTGTGATTCAGGCATGATAAGCTTTTCCCTTGTTGTAGTTATTGGGATGCATACTCGGTACATAACTTAGATGCATCTGCGACAGCAAAGGGAAGTGACCTCATGGGACCGAGCATGGCTAGCTGTTAAGGGAGGAAAGATCCCGCGGAGGAGATCTTAGATTTCACGTCAAGTTAATGGATAGTAATGAACTGATTTATGTGGAACAAACTCTGTATTACTTTTTCGCACTATTATTATTCCTGCTGCTTGCTAACTGTAAAGTAAGAAGGGTAGTTGGGTTGGATTATACTTCGGGGTGAACTCGTTCACTCAGGTACGGATTGCCTGGCTTCCGTGCCAAATTTTGCAGATAATCAAGAAGAGACACCAAATCCCGAAGGTGAACAGTTTTATGCTGAAGAGAACCCAAAGGTGGGAGCTGAGCCAGAATATGCTTGGGATCCGTATCAAACTTAGAGGATGGCTCTGTTATTTTGTTTAGTTTATTACCACAAAGACTATTTTCAGTATTTAGATAATTTGTAATAGACGAAACTTTAAGGTATTATCCGGTTTGAATTTTGAATTTTAATTCAATAAATTTTTAGAAATCAATATTTAAAACCTCCGATTTTATTTTCAAAAATCGGGGCGTTACATTTTGGCATCCTAAAGAATAACATATTTTCGAGAAGGTCAGTTTCAATATACTTGCTACAATTTTTTCCGAAGGGTTTTAGTACATAGATTGATACGTTGGTTAAACGTTGACACAAAATGTGTGAACTCTCTAGGACAACTGTAAAATTTTACCGCCTCCATTCTCGAAACACTATCTAATACGCAATACAACAACTTTCAAAAAAACTAATTTTCTTATAGTAAAAAATAGTAGTGTATATATTTTTGAGTTTTCATTTTGCCTCGTAGTTAATTTTTTTCCGAATAGAGATAATATTTTTTGACTGCATTATTTATACTAATATATGAGATTTTTACATATATTATTGGTTAATAAATCAGCTATTAGAGTTAAGGTAATTTCTGAACACCCTACTAAAAATTTCTGGAGCCGCCACTGTTAGGAGTGTGGACTTTTCTTAAGCTAATGTATTCTGGTTTAACTGTGAGTTATCTGAGACGATGGATATTTGATAGGCGCGTAAATGTTCACATATGCGCCTTCTAATTTGCCATTGCTAAGTCAATTTATATTATTATTCGAGTTTTATGCTTTATTTTTGTGTTGTAGGTATTTGGAGAGTTTGATACAAAAATATGCAAAATTAAAATATTAAACGGTGTTCAACGTTGGGCCGTCCGAATTCAATCAAGTGAAAATGAAGAATTAGCGAAGGATAGATTCAGTGGATATAAGAATTGGATTTGGACTTTTGTGCACCAAGTGGGCCCAATAGTATTTTGACTACACGATGGGTCACGGCATTGCATGGGCTTACATGGCTAAGAATTAACAAGAAAAGAAAGAAGGGTTTTTAAAAGATTGACACGTCACTTATTATAAATAGGACCAGAACAGTGGGCGGAGGTTACGACAGAAGTTCGAAGTTTTAATTAGCAGCTAGAAGTGGTTTTTCTTCCCATAGCTTTTCCCTTCCGGTTTTCAATATTTGTTCGAGTATTTAAGTATTCAGTAACTCGTTTTAATTTTTGTTCTTAATTAAAGTTATTCACTGGTATTTGATTAGTTGATATTTTTCTGTTTATTTTTCATTTCGCGCAATAGAAACATGTTTCAAGTTAGGATTTCTTTTATTTTATGCGCAATGATTAGTGAGTAGTCGTATAGATAGGATCGCGGGTGATTAGCACACTATGACCAGTTCGGACACTGTTCCTATTTTCAAACAATAAAGGAAAAACAGTTTTAGGTTAATAAAGAACATTCGTTAGACGAATCTGGGCATTGTCGGAGCCCATGTGAACGGGAGAACGGGGGTCCAAAACCCATTATTCGCTGCGCATGGGTAAACGGTGACCATTAAGGTTTGCATATCTCGAGGTATCTTTTTCTCTATAAAGTCGAATATATGTTTTTAAAAACATCGAATGAAGCGGTTAAGTTCGGACTGATTATGAGTGTTATGAACCCTACGACCCGTACCTCCTTTTTAATTATTTGAAAAGAATAAATATTTTCCTAAGTTTTAGTTAATTTCAACCAACAGACAAGAGACAGCTACCTATGAGCCTGTTTTAATCAGTAACAATCCAAGTTTTTAGTCAGCACACATCACCGTCTCTGTGGATTCGACTTCGAACTTATTGGATATTGTGCTATGTCGGTCTCAGCCCTATGCTTGGGCCAACCCATTATTTTAGGATTAGAAAATTGTCAAGCAGTATTCATACTGTACTTAAAAATAACCTAACCTAACATTACTTGTAGCAAAATTTCAAAAAGAAATAAAAATGTGTTCAGCTACGCAGTCGCCAGTACTGCTAATTGCATGAAGATTACTAACTCAGAGATACTTGGACCATGCACATCGCTATATAGTTGAGGAAGCAAGGAAAATTGCGGGCAGGATAAATGCTATCATTTCTCATATTTTCCGTCAAGCTAATCAGGTTGCGGATTGCCTTGCTCGTCTGGAATTACAACAAAAAGATGAAGATTTATTTGTCACTAAGTCTATTCCGTTTGCGGTAAGGGAATTTGTCCTTGCGGATGCCATGAGGGTTGGCCATCTTAGAACCTAGTTGGTTCTTGTTTATCATATTTTAGGATGGTTTGTAATATGTTACTCGTAGTATGACTCCGTTTCGCTAGTGTACGTTTTATAATATTTCCGTTTGAAAAAAAAAAAAGAGATATAAAGGGTGTTGTTACCAAAATCGTAGGTGGCCATGGCAATACTCCAAGAAGATTTTCAGTGCAGATCGGGTACCACGTGGTGCCCGCTCGGCAAATCCGGGCAGTCCATTTCAGTTTTGGAGGGCTCAAATTTGGAGAGAGAAAAAGGAGAGAGAGAGTGTTGGGGTGAGAGAAGAGAGAGTGTTGGGGTGAGAAAAGAGAGAGTGTTTCAATCTAAGCCGTCCAATACACTTCTGGACAGTCCAGATATGTTGCTCGGACATCACGTCGGCCGGGTGACATGATACCTACCCGGCACCTAAAAATTTCTCAAGTACTCCTGACTCCACCGGGCCATATTACTCTGGCTCCCTCCTTGACGCAACATTGCACGTGTGGAGGCTTCGGTAATTGTCTCGGTAATATAACCGGACCACCATCAACCGAGTCCTCATATTGACATGGGCCTGTGTATATCTTTCTGTTTACTCGCTCGGCGTCAAGTCTCCTGTTTACACTTCGGTTAGTTACCGAGGTGTGCATTCCGTTTGGGTCTTTTGGCAGAATGCAGCATAGCAGGAGGGGACCATGAATGATACGTGGCGAAAAGGATCATCTGCCCATGTGCTTCATAACCGTCTTATCCCGTGGCATCATCTATGATGTCACCAAGGGCGGTTACCTAAGCGTGACCTCCACGCACTGGCTTGGAGCCCAAGTTAACCTAGGTCTATAAATACAAAGGGATATTCATCTTTGAGAGGTATGCCATCTTCCCCTAACCCTAGACCTAAAAGCAACTCTCCTTACATCTAACTTGATCGTCGGAGGGTCACAAGGCTATTCCAGCCTTAGAGACTTGTTGCAGGTCCAGCGGCGGAGGAACGGAGCAGCGGAAGTGAAGTACTAGTTCAGGCGAAGGTCCCTCCTCCTAAATCGAACCCCTACAATTGGCGACTCTGCTGGGGAACTAGCCATCCTTTCAACTTTCACTTCCCCCCATCTGCTCCGTTAAAACATCCAGAATCAAACATGGTGGAGATCGACGACGCACATCACGGTGGTACCGCCCACGGGCTCGGTTCCCTCGTGGACCACAGCCTGGCTTCTGGAGGAGCGGCGGCCCATGGAAAGAACCACATATCCATCGGAGTTGGCGCCGGAGCGTCAGCTCCAGACGCAGGCCCATCCTCCGAGCTCCACTCCTACATCCGCCATCTCGAGCGCAAAATCGATGATCTCACGACGGTTGTAGACCGCGACAGACACGTCCGAGACGAGTTGGCAGAGATCAAACACCTCCTCATCTCCCCATCTCATTCCTCCGGGAGCCGCGGCGGAAGAACAAACCGTCGCACCCCCCCACGCAGTCACGAAGCCGGTCACCTGCTAGAGCACAGATCCCGTCCTTCAGTCAAGGATCGTCTTGAGTCACCAAGACCGGTGGACACACGAGCCCCAAAAGAAACATCGCGCAGGGACCGTTCTCGCTCTCATGCGCAACTTCGAAGGAGGCCATCGGCCTTTGACAGGCTCGGTGGTGGGAGCATCTCTGCCTCCTCCACCCACTCCGTCCTTGTGGGCAGGACAGGCCGGGAATCTACCCCTAGCCTCACAAGGGCATCCAGGGGAGAAGACGGCCTTGTCGAGATCCAGACTAGAGGATACCGGGAGCGCCTGAAGGGCCCCCGCCAGAAGTCCCATCGTCTCGCACCCCGGCGGCGCAAACAGCAGGAGCCCGGTCACCGAGCGCCTCGAGGCTTCCGCTCGGGATAGCTACCGACATCATCGCCAGGATCGTTTTCCCAGAAAATCGGTTAGTATCGATCCAAAGAGAAAGGAGCACGAACGATTGGACAAACTCGTCCCCAAGAAGCGTACAGCGACTGAGCGTCCAGACGGCCCCGACCGTTCGATCCGACCTCATCGCGATGCGCGACTTGCACGACTCTCGACCTCTCCATTCACAAGAGAGATCGACTCGGTTACCCCCCCCAAAGGATTCTCCCAACCCAAGTTCGCAAAATATGACGGCAAGACCGAGGCGTACACTCATCTGGTCCAGTATAAAACCGTCATGTCTCTATTTCTTCGGAATGAACCCTCGGACGATGCTTTCCTGTGCAAAGTGTTTCCAGCAAGCCTCGGCAACCTGGGCCTCACCTGGTTCAATCAACTCCCGGCTCGGTCAATCTCCTCGTTCGATTCCCTCTGTGACGCCTTCATGGCACGGTTCGTAACGAGCAACAAGCACGAGAAGGAGATCGACTCCCTCTTAGCCCTCCGTAAGAGGAACGACGAAACGCTTCGGCAGTACGCCGGCCGTTATTGGGAGTTGTTCAATGAGATAGAAGGTTGCGACGGTGTCATCTCTGCCCGAGGATTCAAGCTCGGTCTCACATCCCAGGACGAGCAAGTCTACGACGACCTCGCTCGCCATAAGCCGAACTCTATGAAGGACCTTATGACTCGAATTGAGGGCTGGTGTCAGCTCATCGAATCCAAGGCGGAGAGAGGCATCGGGAAGCCTACAAGTTCAAAAGCGTTGAACACCTCGGTATCCATACCGGCCCCCGCACCTGTCTCAACACCGAAGAAACAGGTCAACACGATCAAGCAGTCGCCGAGGAGGGGGCCGAAGCCAAGTGACTTCAACGCCGAAAAGACCGTCTTCACCATTCCCATCTACCGGATCATTGATCAAGTGAAGGATCAGCCCTTCTTCTCCTTCCCCAATCAAAAGCTCGGAACCGAAAATGGGAAAATCAAGAATCCCATCGTTCGATGCAGCTACCATAGCGAGCAAGGTCACTTCACCACAGCATGCAAGCCCTTCAAGGCCTACTTGGAACAGCTTGTTGCTGGTGGCCACCTCGGCAACTTCATCGATCACGAGAAGACGACGGCTCGACACAGAGGACCGAATCACATACCGAGGAAGAGGTACAGACAATCAACGTCATACACGGTCCCTTGAACCCCGAAGCCGCCCGAGTCATCCGGGCAGAATTGAATGAAGCCTCCTCCTCCAAGCAGGTCATGCTAGTTGGCCCCGAACCGAAGCGCCCCAGAACCGACGACGGCTCCAAATGGACGATAACGTTTACCGAGAAGGATCTCGACCGCGTCCAGCTTCCCCACAACGACGCCCTCTTGGTCACGCTACGCATCGGAAATTTCAACGTCCGTCGCGTCCTCGTAGACCAGGGCAGCTCTGCCGAAGTCATGTACTACTCCCTTTTCAAGGATCTGAAGATTCCCGAGACCGACCTCCGTCCTTCCGAAGTTCCCCTTATCGGCTTCAACGGAGCTCCTGTCTAGCCCATCGGTATGATCACTCTTCCTGTCCGTGCCGGCTCGGTAACGCTTGAAATAGACTTTGTGGTGGTCGACGTCCCTGGCCCTTACAACGCCATTGTTGGTCGAACCTGGCTGCATAGGCTTAAAGCAATTGCCTCCACTTATCACCAAGTGGTACGTTTCATCGGCACTAACGGGCACCAGGAAGACCTGTACGGAGACCAGACCGCGGCCAAGCAGTGCTACGTCAACGCTGTCCGAAGCACCAAACAGACCCCCCGGGTGAATCTCATTGAAGCACCAGAAGCCCCAGTTTTGGAGGACGTCGGCAGATCCCCCGACGACAAAATCGTCGAAGATGTGGCCACAATCCCAATCACCGAGGACGGCTCCCGCTTCTTCCTTGTCAGTTCCTCACTTAGTGACACTGATCGGAATGAGACGGTAGCTTTTCTCAACCGAAACATTGAAGTGTTCGCCTGGACTCCCTACGAGATGCCGGGGCTCGACCCCTCTTTCATCTGCCACGAGCTCAACATCGACAAAGCCAAGCGACCGGTCGTACAGAAAGCACGACGGTCCTCTCCCATTCACTCCGAGGCCGTCATTGAAGAAGTCAACCGACTCCTAAACGCTGGGGCAATCAGAGAGGTCCAGTACCCCAAGTGGTTGGCTAACACCGTCGTAGTCAAGAAGAAGAATGGCAAATGGCGTGTCTGCGTCGACTACTCCAACCTTAACGATGCCTGCCCGAAGGACTTCTTTCCTCTTCCCCGAATCGACCAGCTTGTCGACGCCACCTCTGGTCACGAGCGACTCAGCTTTTTGGATGCGTACCGGGGCTACCACCAGATCGCCATGAGCGAAGGCGATATCGAGAACACCGCCTTCATTACCCCCCACGGGATCTTCGGTTACCTCGTAATGCCCTTCGGTTTGAAAAATGCCGGAGCAACCTTCCAGCGAATGATAACCAAGATGTTCGAGCAATTACTGGGAGACACTATGCTGGCATACATTGACGACATGGTGGTTAAAAGTCTTCGCGCCGGTGATCATCTAACTCACCTTGCCGAAGTCTTTGAGATACTCAAGCGCCACAAACTCCGCCTCAATGCCGAGAAATGCGTATTCGGCGTCAGCTCCGGCAAATTTCTCGGCCATCTCGTCTTCCGGCGCGGTATTGAGGCCGACCCTTCCCAAATTCAAGCAATTGATCAGCTCTCGGCTCCCCACAACAAGCGCGATATTCAGCGTCTAACCGGGATGGCTGCTGCTCTGAATCGGTTTATAAGTCGCTCCTCGGACAAATGTCAGCCATTTTTCGCTCTACTAAAAGGCAGCCGACGAAGCTTCAACTGGACAGAAGAATGTGACCAAGCCCTCCAGCGACTAAAGGAGTATCTTTCCACGGCTCCACTCCTCGTCACTCCAAGGGACCAGGAAGACCTGTTCCTCTATCTAGCTGTCTCCCCGCACGCCGTCAGCTCGGTGCTCGTCCGACAGGAGGGTCGGGAGCACCAGCCAATCTACTACTCCAGCAAAACCATGACTCCCGCCGAGACGCGCTACCTCCCCCTGGAGAAGCTCGTGCTCGCCCTAATCTCAGCCTCCCGAAAGCTTGCCCCGTACTTCCAGTCTCATCGCATCATCATCCTGACCGAGTTCCCCCTCAAATCTCTTCTCCGAAAGGCCGATCTCTCCAACCGAATTTCACAATGGGCCGTTGAGATTGCCAATTTCGAAATCCACTTTCAGCCTCGGACAGCAATAAAGGCTCAGGTTCTGGCTGACTTCATCGCAGAGCTTACACCGCCCAACGTATCTGCTTCGGCACCCCCACCGAGCACCGAAGCAGTACTCCAGGCCAACCCTAGCACAGCTTGGCAGCTCTTTCACGGAGATGTATGGAAAATGTACGTCGATGGCGCATCCAACAGCCGAGGCGCAGGTGCGGGCGTCGTTCTTCTCTCACCCTCCGGTGTCTTGCACGAAAGCTCCTTCTCCATCAATTTCCCAGCCTCTAACAACGAGGCCGAATATGAGGCGTTGATCTCCGGACTCAAGACTGCCGAAGCCATTGGCATCGAAGAGCTCGTCGTTTACAGCGACTCCCAGTTGGTGGTTAACCAACTCTCTGAAGAATACGAAGCTCGGGATGACCGCATGCGTACCTACCTAAGCGCCGCAGTCCAGCTCATTCAACGCTTTAAAGCAATCAGAGTCGAGCATATTTCAAGGGAACAGAACGCCCACGCCGACGCCCTGGCAGGTCTCGCTTCGGCATTCTCATGCACTGGGCACCGATCCATTTCCTTCAATTCTATTGACAAGCCCAGTTTTGAACTCGAAGACCTACAGAAGGAAGTACTCAACATAGAGCTCGGTCCGAGCTGGATGGATGAAATCGTCCTTTACCTAAGGGAAGACTCCCTTCCCACCGACAAAAAGGACGCCCACCGACTCCGCAACAAAGCTGCCCTCTTCTGGCTCAATCCCAACGGCAAGCTTTACCGAAGATCGTTTATCGGGCCGTACTTATTGGTTGCACACCCACATCAAGTTCCGGGCATTATCGAAGAGCTTCACGCCGGTGACAGCGGTTGTCACTCCGGTGGACGATCGCTCGCCCACCGAGCCCTCACTCAGGGATATTGGTGGCCGACAATGAAGAAGGACGCTGAAGAGTTCGTCAAGCGTTGCAAAAAGTGCCAGATGTTCACTCCCATTATCCATCAGTCGGCCCGGGACCTGAGCCCTCTCACCAGCCCCTGGCCCTTCTCCCAATGGGGCATGGATATCGTTGGAAAGCTCCCAGTCGCTCCGGGTGGATTCAAGTTCCTTTTAACCGCAACAGATTATTTCTCGAAATGGGTCGAGGCCGAGCCCCTGGTAACCATCGAAGAAACAGACGTCATCCGCTTTGTGTGGCGCAACATCATCTCACGCTTCGGTGTGCCGTTCGCCATAATTACTGACAATGGAGGGCAGTTTACAGGACAGAAGTACCGGGCTCTGCTTGACGAATACGGTATCAAATGGGACACGTCCACTCCGGCTTACCCCCAGGGCAACGGACAGGCTGAGGCGGCAAACAAAGCAATTTCATCCGGGCTAAAGCGACGACTCGAGTCACGGCGAGGAAAGTGGGCCGAAGAGCTGCCCAGGGTACTCTGGGGCTACCGTACGACGCCTCGGCGATCAACCGGTCGCACACCTTTTTCCTTGGCATTCGGAATGGAGGCGGTCATCCCACTCCAAGTCGGACTCCCAACAATGAGAACAGAAAATTTTGATGAATCGGTCAACAACACCACCATTGCTTCGGACCTCGATTTAGCCGAAGAAGAGCGGGACAACGCAAGGATAAAGCTCGCTTCATACCAACAGGAGGTTGCAAAGGGTTACAACCGAAGCGTGCGCCTCCGGTCGTTTAAACCTGACGATCTCGTTTGGAAAAAGGTGGTGGAGAAGTCCAAAAAGCGAAAGCTAATGCCCAATTGGGAGGGTCCTTACCGAGTTCTCAAGCACCTCGGTTCGGGAAATTACAAATTGGAGAAACTGGATGGTTCCCCCATTGCTAAGTCATGGAACGCCAACAATTTGAAGAAGTTCTACGGATAGTGCTCGGCTACCGAAGCCCATTTTGTCCTTATTACGTTGCATTTTCTTTTAAGAAAGTTTTGAGGGCAATCTGCTTATGTATTGATTGTTTAAATGAGAATCCTCTTTGGCACTATTCGTACATTGTTTAAATTACTTATACTTGGTCTATTCTTGCCCGGACCATTTTATACCGACTTCAGGGATATTGTTCTCCCATAGGTGATACCCTCGGAGAAAAATTCCCACCAAGTCGCCCGGGCCTCTTCGGTCGTCTAAATTTCTGGTCACTCGCTGTAAGGATACTCGGCCTTTTTCTCCGAGCCCCTAACACCGACCCATCAGAAATTTCTCTCTGTTCGGACTCGCCGCGTCACTAACCTATGGCAACAGCCGTACCACTTCGTGACCTCGGCCTACATCCCTAGCAGTAATACCATCCCGCGTCTGCTCGATAAGCTCATTTCTATTAATAAGCAGGGGCGTGCAATGTCAAAAATTCATTAAAAAAGTTGCTTCTGATTCGATCCCTACCGACCCTCCTACTCGCTGGGGCTTCGGACCGAGTCACCTTTTCTTGATTAATCATCTTTTTATGCTTGGAAAAACGATTCGGTTAACGCTTCGGTTAAACTTGTTTCTACAAACTTTTCAAGTCCCACCGAAGCAGGGGCATTATAACCTAAGGAGCAAACCAATCAAACAAGCATTTCAAAGATAAAAACATTCAAGAAAAGAAGAGCATTCATTCACGAACAATAAACAAAAAGGGTACTGCTTCAAGTATCAAACGATTACAATCCCTGGAACGGAAAACTCCAAATGTCCGGAGCCGTCCAGTAAACCGACCATTCAGGCAAAAATTAAAGTACTTTTTCAGAGCTACGAAATATAAAGTTCCTATGCTTCATCAGGGAACAGGGGCGCTAAGGTCAGCTGGCTCCTCGGTCGCTTGGGGCTCCTGGTTCGGCACCTGCTCGCTTTCCTCCTCCGGTAGCACGAGCTCTTCAGGAGGGGGCTCAGGCACGGTTCGAAGCTCCGAACCCTCTGGCAGAGTAAGCTTGCTTATTAAGGCCTCGTGGCTGTACCGAAGTCCGTCCAAGAACCGATCTCTGAAAAGCTCGGCTTCTATCTCCCGGACCTGCTTCTTATATTCCACTCCGGCAGCATCCCAGCCTTCATCGTAGCCTTTGTTCCGTGCAAACTCGACCTCCCGAGCTCCAGCAGCCCTCAATGTGTCAGCATCCTCCTCAGCTTTTTTGGCCCTCCCTTCGGCAAGTACCCGCTCCCGGTCGCACCGCTGAAAGTCGGCTAGGTAGAGGTCACAAGTCTCCCTCGCCACTTTCAGGTCGTCCTCTCTCTGAGCAAGAGTCTTCCTCAGCAGCTCCATCTCCTGCTCTCGTGCCTGGCATTGTTCGTTCACAGCGAGCACCCGAGCGCCGGCCTACCAACACAATTAAAATTGATCAAAATTCCAACAAAACGATCAAAGGAGTAAGAAGAAACTTTCAGAAGTAACTTACTTTCAGAAGTGCCTGCGCTATCTCTCCTGTCAGATCCACGGTGCACCCCTCAACAGCCCGGGCATCCTTCGGAAGAATACACGACCGAAGCAGCCCAAACACCGTCCCAATGTTAGAAGACGCGCTATCGGCGTGATGAATTAGGCGCCCCGAGTAGTGACGAACCTCGGGGGCCCAGGGGACCTCCCTCGCCGGAACACGAGTCCCCGTTTCGGTTCTTCCCCGGCTCTCCACATCTCCCTCATCTCCTCGGGTCCCCGTTTCTTCTATCAAGATCGGCTCCCCGCCCCTTCCTCGTCCGAAGCTTTCCTCCTCGGTCCGAGCCCTCTTCTCCGGAGGCTCCTGAGGAGAAACAGGGATCACCCTCGAAGCTCCAGCCCCCGGCGAGCCTATCCTGACGCCGGCACCCCGTCCTCGTGGCCTTTGGCGCCGAAGGTTGAGCACTTCTCTTCCACGGCCGCTCATCTCTCCACTAAGTCCCGTCCTTTCTGGGGTCTCCCGGTCGATTTCTTCTCGGATCACGCCTCGGGGACCAGAATCACCAACTTCGTCTTCTGTCGCCCCAGCTCCTCCTCTCCTACCTTCTCCTCTTCCTTGGCTTCTCCCTCGGCCACGTCCTCGTCCCCCTCGAGAGACTCCTTGCTGCCTCGGCTTCTTTTTCAAATAGCCGGTATAAGTCGGTTTGTATCCGAGCAGTTCAGGTGCATACCGACTCGTGATAGGAATGGCGTAAGCAGCTGTTATTTGCGCTCAGTTAGCCCTTGCCCGAAGCTCTGCAACGATTCCCTCGGCTGAAAGATAGAGAATGGAAGAATCAGTATACAATGAGGAAAGAAAAATGTGCAAACATAATAAAGCTAAGAAGATGCTTCTACCGACTAGGAGCCCCGGTTTCGAACTGAACTGTGGTGGCTGTGTCCGCGCTCTCCCCCGGCCCAAACATAAAATTCCCGGTGACCGACACATAAATACTCGCCCACTCTTCCGAGTCAGGAAGATGGTCGATAAGGAAGGTGTCGTATCACGTCCTACAGGAGAGGTAGTGACGGTCGCTCTCCCGGTTAACTCCAACGAGGTATACACCGAAAAGCTCCTCGAGTCCGAACGTGAGGTTATATTGTCTCCTCAGCTCTATAATGCTCGTGATGATCCGGTAGGAGTTCACCGTCAGCTGAGAAGACGTGAGGGAGAGAGCTCGGAGAACCCTTCGGACAAACTGATGAAGGGGGAATCTAACGCCCCCCTCTGTGATAGCCATCAAGGGGAATATGAGTGCTCCCTCCCGGTGAGGAAGGTCCTTGGGATCGCTGTTCGGTAAAATGCGAACATCAACGTCATGAGGTACGCTATATACCCTCTTGAATTCAGCATAAGAAGCCGAGGAGCCGTCAAAGTACTGATTTCGGTATGGGCATGGCCTCATCGCCCTCCTGCGTCCCCGTACCTCCTCGGGGGCATCCGCGAACGGACCCGGACCTTGGTTCGAGGTACTTGGGGCCTCCATCTCTTGAGAATCAAATGTCGTCACCTCACGAGGAGCTCTCGAGGGTTCAAATGGTTCAACACAGTCGATTGGAGTTCGGAAGAACGCCCTCTCCCGAAGTGTCTGGCGAATGTCCTCGGGAATTTCGATAGGAGAAGAGCCTGAACTACCGGAACTGTCCGAAGAGAGCTCGATGACCATTCGCTTCTGCCTAACCAAGGAAAGGAATGCAAAAAACCCGTTAGCTATGTGCTCAGGGAAAAATCAATGTCTAACGCTCGATGCGGAATGGTCATCGCTCCTCGGAGTCCTCGGACAATCGTTTCCTATGAAGGTGCTTCCCTCTCGGAAGAATTTCTAAAGATCAAAAAGCCCTTTCCCTTGAGATCAAGATGAGTCTAGGTCTCGGGATGAGTTTTGGCCTCGGGATGAATCTAGGTCTCGGGATGAGTTTAGACCTCGGTAATAGCGTGAACAACGCTGGAGAAGCCCAGCGCCGCCTTGAACCAGACGGTGGCGAGTGGTTGCTCAGCCGTAACAAGTGCAAGAAAATGGCGAAAAAACTCAAAAACAATGATCAAAACATGAAGAATAAAGCAAGGAGGTCGACATACCTCAAGTTTGTGCAAGATCTCCCAACCAAAACGATCAAAATCTCGATTGAAAGCTGGAAATATACGGCGGCGGCGGTTCGACTTCAGAAGCAGAAGAAAGGGTGACGATCTCACCTCTGTCTCTCCTATTTATATTGGTAAAGATGGAAAGCTGCGCGGGAAACGAAGCGTCGTGCATTGAGCCGTTAGATCATCGACATGTGTTATCATCGAACGGCTAGTATCAAGGATTCTGCGCCGAGGACAGGCGCCGGATATTCAGGCCTTAGGCATGTTGACGCGTGTCACCGAAGCGACGTTTCGTACCAATCAACTGGCATGGCACGTGCCGAGGCAGCTTTTTGATTCTGAGATCTCGGCAACAGTTGACACGTGGCTCTTCTCTGGCGCGGGTTGAACGAAATCTACCAAAGCAACTTCACCCTTCGGTTATTCTCTAAAAAGAAAGACCAAGGCCTGATGTCTCATACGATAGGATCAAGACCCTGAAGCAGAGGTGCAACGCTCCAGGGACTTGAGGGGCTATTGTGGAGGCTTCGATAATTGTCTCGGTAATATAACCGGACCACCATCAACCGAGTGCTCATATTGACATGGGCCTGTGTATATCTTTCTGTTTACTCGCTCGGCGTCAAGTCTCCTGTTTACACTTCGGTTAGTTACCGAGGTGTGCATTCCGTTTGGGTCTTTTGGCAGAATGCAGCATAGCAGGAGGGGACCATGAACGATACGTGGCGAAAAGGATCATCTGCCCATGTGCTTCATAACCGTCTTATCCCGTGGCATCATCTATGATGTCACCAAGGGCGGTTACCTAAGCGTGACCTCCACGCACTGGCTTGGAGCCCAAGTTAACCTAGGTCTATAAATACAAAGGGATATTCATCTTTGAGAGGTATGCCATCTTCCCCTAACCCTAGACCTAAAAGCAACTCTCCTTACATCTAACTTGATCGTCGGAGGGTCACAAGGCTATTCCAGCCTTAGTGACTTGTTGCAGGTCCAGCGGCGGAGGAACGGAGCAGCGGAAGTGAAGTACTAGTTCAGGCGAAGGTCCCTCCTCCTAAATCGAACCCCTACAGCACGGACTGCACCTCCATTCTAAGACGGTGCCATATGTATGCATGTCAAGGGATAGTAGTTAACATTTTTTATCACCATTTATATGATTGACGAGGGAGATGGAGACTAGGGGTGTGTAAAAAACCCGTGGACCCGATCCGATGGGTTTTGAGTGGGGTCAAACATGTGGTTCAGACAGGTGCGGATTTATTTTCTGTTAAAAATCAGATTTTTTGTTCAGGGCTCGAGTTGGTGCGTTCCTTACCCGTGGGGGTCGGACCCGACCCGACCCGACCAATCGGAAGGTTAAATTTAGTTTTTGGTCGGACCCGATCCGAAGTAAAGAATCAGGCTTGCGGATGATTATTACCACATGTGCGGTTCGATTTGCGGGCCTAAATATTTTTACCCGACATGATCGGGGTCAGGGTCGGGTTTCGGGTCAAAACCGACCCGCCCGACATGTGCACACCCCTAAATTAGAGACAGTTACACAGGTCAACAGAGATGGCCGGAGACAGTCAAGGGCGGAACCAGGAATTGGTTCTGCCCTGGGCTAACCCAAAAAAAAAAAAATTTGGTGAGCAAAATAGTAGTGTATATAATATGCATATAAAGCAATTTCTAAAAAATAAGGCTTGTAATTCCACCCCAAATTTGACGCAATTTCCAGATTTTTTTTCTGATCCATTATAATCTAGATCTAAAAAAGTAAGATTGTAATAACCAATATTTTAAACCAATTTAAGCGCATTAGTCCGTGCTCGATCTGCATCAACTAAATTAGTAAAAATCTAAGCACATCAGTGAGTGCTCTGCATTTAACAATATAAGAGCAAATCTTCACACAATAGCTAGTACTTTGCAATTAACAACATAAGTACAAATATAAGCACACGAGCCAATGCTCTCCATAATAATGAAATATTTACCGATCTAAAGTTTCGCGATTCGAGGAATTGTTGGCTGAAATCATTTGGATGGTAGGTTAGGCCAGGCTGAATTTTGGATGGTGGGTTAGGCTAAAATTATTTAGACTGAAATTTACATATAAATATATATATATTTTTTTTATTTTTGTGGTAGACATGGGCTACAGCCCAAGGCAGCCCATGAATAGTTCCGCCCTTGAGACAGTTACTTATACCTATAGGTCAAGAGAGAGATGGAGACGGTAAACAACCAGACAACTAGGAGAGAGATTCCAGCTTTGCCGACGATTTTGAAGTTTTGAACAAACCTCACAAAGATATGACATCAGGTGGTAACAACTTTCTATATGTATTTTTTTTTTATAACTAAGTATCCGAACCAGTTTACGCGCACTTCGATTAATTCTGATAAATCATAAATTCACAGTTCATTAGCGGGAGGCCCACTTGAAGCTGGAGGAAGTGCTTCGTATGAACTGCCTCCCAAAAGAGCTGATAGCATCTGAGAGATTTCGAACCCGAAACCTTACAAGAGAAGCTATGGAGTGCTCAAACTTCAAGATCATGTGCAAGGCGGCTTTATAACAGAAGCCGCGGGAACCACACCATTTATCATCCATAACATAGACTAAAACCAAACACATGCACAAATATATTTTCATTATGAAGGGTGATTTTGTCACTCCCCTTCTTCTTAATACTATTTTTTTTTGTGTCTTATTGGATAATTTATTTTTTGAGAGATAAGAGTGATATATTAAAAAAAAGAGTGATAAAATCAATTTCCTTTATTATTATTGTTTAATTGTAAAAATAATTAGGGTCCCCATCTATGATTTCGCCTAAGACCTCCAAGTACATTGGCCGGCCCTACATCCAAAAGCAAAATGAAAGAACTGGACGGGCAAAAACACCCGCAAAAACACACGGAATTTCAGAAGTCAGAACCAATACAAAAGCTGGCCAAAGAATATTGATAATGAGTGATGAGATGGCTTTGGAATTTGGATAGAGAATCATATACATACATGCTTCTTGACATCTCATTCATTGTTTTGGGAGAAGACTTCCAAAAAAAGACACAGTAAACTTACCCACTTGAAATGGTAGGTTGGCATGTTTTTGTAAACCAGGTAGATGAGTTGTTTTTTTTTTTTTTTTTTGAACATTGGTGGATGGGTTAGACAACATGTTTAATTAAATTAATTCCATAATGCTCGGTAGTCCGAAAAGTGAACCCGAAAAGAGGAATCAGTGGTTCATATTCACTTTGATGTGATCCGAACCACTGATTTCTCTTTTCGAAACATTTTCTGATTCACTTTTCTAGCTATCTAGCATTACTTTGTTTTGAGAACTTTCATTTCCAACCTCGCAGACCACAAAACAGAGTCTTTCAAAAACGGGTCTTCAGACTCGCGAAATTATTTTCAAAACACTAGAATTACTTGAAAGGATAATTCAAGGAGTGACCCAGCACATCTTAACTCCATGTTTGGTGGTAACTCCAAGTTATTTTTTCTAAAAAATTATTTATCAATTTAATCTCCTTACCATTTAATGACAAGACACTAAAGGAAAATGAAAAATAGAACGAGGGCAAAGCGAGCGATCGACAACTAACTAGGTAGTAGTAGTTGATTAGCAAACAAAGTGTCACAAACCCTAAAGTAATTTAGGGTTCTGGAATTCGTCGAGGTACGTATAACATGGCCACTAACATCCGGCCATTTATAAAATAAAAAAAAAAAAAACGTAAAGTAGTTCAAAGTGGTTATAGCTTCTTGAAGCCTTCTTAATTAAGCATTATTTTCATGGACTTTGAAAAGACCTCCTACCTATACGGGGAACCGTGGTACGATAGGCCCAAAAGCAACCGACAAGATGAACGGCTGGGTAGTCGTGGCGGAGGAGTTGTTTAGGTGTTCTGAGAGACTTTTTGGTTTCACCGTGGGTATACCAAAGACCTGGTATTCTTCCTTCACAAAAAAAATGTGACATATGACAAATTGTAAATTTTTTAGGACTTTAACTGTAATTAATCCTCCCCAATTCACTACTGTATTAAGTAGTAGAAGTAATTTTTTCCGCCTCTGTACACAAAAAACTACCTCCGCCCAAATTACTCCTGTGCCTATCGCTGCTAACATCTTTGCTTTCTTCTTTTTTTGAACACACCTCTTTGCTTTCTTCTCATCCAATTATTTTTTTTTTCTTTTTGAATTTTAATTTAAAGGTAAAACATAAATCTTGAGGACAACCATTATAAAAAAAAATAAAAGATCCGTAGCCAAACTTAACGTAGTAAAATTTCCGTTGAAAGCACAAAGATTAAATGATATATATGAGTAAAAATTATGGTATACTATGAGTTTTTTCAACTAAATAATGATCTATCCCTAGTGAGAGAGATGCGTAATAATTATGGTATACTATGATATACTATGAATTTTTTCAACTAAATAATGATCTATCCCTAGTGAGGGAGATGCATAATAATTATGGGATACTATGAGTTTTTCATGTCATAGGTCTTATATAATTGTATGAAATCTTGTTTGCAAAGTAATTAGAACACCAGCCTAAATGATGTTTATTTAATTTTGGAATTTTTTAACATAAAAACTCAAATAATTAGATAATTAGATATTCAGTTGGTTTTGATTTTGGAAAAAAAAATTTCTACAATGAGTTCTATAGTAACATGCATGACTTGTATTTCCGTAATTCATTGATTTTTTAAGATCTTCACACCGGTTCAACCGGATTGAAAATTGGAGCACTTAATTTTTTAATCATATTTTTCCGTTAGTTTCATTAACGGTGTTAACGATTTTACCAATTTGAAACGTAAAACAAACTACAGGGTTTATTTGGTAGCAATTGATACTAGAGAGACGAAATTGAGACAACTGTAAAACTAGAGGGACAACTACAAAAATTTGCCCTTTTTTTTTAATCAAAAGAGTTTTGGGATTTGAATAGGCATTTGCCTTAACTGTTGAGGGCTGTAAATGAGCTGAATTGAGTCAAACCTTAAGTTCAGTTCGGGTTTGTTAAGGTACTAGTCTGGCTCGAGTTTGGCTCGGATTCGATTCGAGCCTGAACAACTTGGCTCAAGTTTGGCTTGTTAAAAGTTTTCAAAGCTCGAGCTCGGCTTAGTTCGGCTCGTTAAACTCAAACAAACCGCGCCAAGCCGAGGCTCGAATGGAGCTCGTCAAGGCTCAGGCTTGGTTTGGCTAGACTCATTAAACTCAACCAAATCCAAACTCTCTCATTGGTCGTATAGAATTTGTGATAAAAATAAGTATTAAATTATATATATAACATTGAAATTTTTTATATTTGTATATAGATCCCTAAAGAATTATTAATTATATTTAACTACAGGTTCATAAGTCTAACCAAGTCGAATACTATAAGGTTCAGGCTCGGCCCATTTATCCAATGAGCCTAACGCTGAGATTTAGATTTGGTTCATTTTGTTGTGCCGAAAACGAAATTGAGAATATAAACAAAACAACAAGCGAAAATCAAGAACACGAGATTTACGTGGTTCCCCAAACTGGGTACGTCCACGGGAGAAGAGCAAAAGGATCCACTATAAACGGAGAGATAACACACAGAGCCGGCTATACCCGTAACTCTCGTTGAAGCATCCAATTACAGATATCTATGGACAAATCTCTGACGGAACCCGATAGGGATACTAAAACCCTAGGTGGAACCCAATAGAGCATAAACCAAAACCCTAATATCTAATCTTCAACATGAGAGACCCCCTGGGGGCCTCTCCAAAGGGATTCACTCAAGAAGTCCAAAACCTAATGAAGAGAATAAGGCTATATTTATAGCCACAGAATCCTTCCTAAAACCAATACTTGCACAAACAAAATTCCTTGCACCCAAAGTCTAAACCAACAAGGAAACAAATCTTTTAGGAAGTCAAATATCTTTTCGACCATCCCAAATTCAAGGCATATCTCCAACACATTTAATAGACAAATCAAACTTGAATGAACCCTTACTGAGCCGAACCTCGAACAGTTCACAAATGACCCATTTTATTTAAAGCCCTAGGGCCCTGTTGGGTAGTGAAATTAATTGGTGGCTAGACAAAGTAGTAGTGAAATTAATTGGTGGCTAGACAAAGTAAAAATTTGCACTTTTATAGCCATTCTGCTTAATAATAATGGAGTACTGAGAATGAATGACGGTGGTTTACGATTAATAGCTAGGCACGAGTCGATCCACAGGTTGCGCAGGAGACACGAACTCAAGTCCTTTCATCATCAAGTTTTTTTTTGGTAATTTAAAACTTCATTAATTAAGCAAACAAACAACCAACAATCCAGAGGGCAACCCCTTACAACCAAACAAAGCAGGAAAGCACCTGCTGAAAACAACTACTCCTACGTAGCCGGCCCAAGAAATTGAAACAAACAAACCAAGCCTATCTAAGGACCAAAAATACTCTCCAATATTCACAGCCAAGATCCTATTCTTATCCAAGGAGATCCTATTCTTTACCCTTCTCCAAGAACAAATACATGCTCTCACTTCCTCCTCAATCTAATACACTATGGGAGTAAGCTCCTGTAATCATTGTACCCTTTCATCTTGGAGAGGGACCCTCGGCCTCAAGTAGTTTTTTTTTTTTGGTAATGCAGGGTGTTCCAGATTAGCTTGCGTGCATCTCGGACTTTTCAATATAGCCGTTTCACACGCTTATGCGTGGGGTGAGGTGGCTCCCAGAGTTGCTGGCAAGAAGAATTGAACCCTGAGACCATACGAGGAAGCAAACCCGTAAGTCTCATACCAAGACCACTTAGCCAATGCCTTGGGGTGGTTAAGTGTTTGTTACATAGCTACACATTTTATTCTCTGCACTTGGGCAGGTTAGAGTATCTCCCACCCATCTTCTTCCATTCCTCCATTTGAGTGTATCAAAATAATAGTAATAGACTTGAATGAAAATGTAATTCTGGAGGATTAGCAACTCCAAATTTTTTAAAAGCTCACTCCAAACTTCATCACATCCCCAAAGAAGGTACTCCTTGTGTGTCTAAAGCATTTCATGTCTTCTGTATTTTTATTTTGTTTGGTAACAAATGTACTGCATTAGAAACTTAAACAGATAACATATATAGTTCTAGCTAGGTAATTTCTTACCGTTGCATTGACTAATAAAAGTTGCAGTTAGAAATGGCAAACAAACAAGCTGTCTTGCTACAAATAGATTGGCTTCCCGAAAAAAAATGTGCTCCACTTCACTCCCGAATCTCTGAAAGACGTGACCAGCAATCAGGAATAATGTTGCTAAGATCATGATTCCCATATAGCTTGACATTCTCAGCGTTTACCCGGACTATTGTGCTAGACCCTTTAGGTTCGAATCCATTTGGTTCTCTGACCCCTCTCTTTTCGGTCTTGCTGATCAGCGTTGGAGAGGTAATAACCTTAAGTTTTCATGCCTTTGACCGCTTTGGTAATATCTTTTTTCTGAAAAGAAACGCGTGGCCGCTAGATTGCTAGGCACCCAAAAAGCCATTGAGAACAACCCGTGTTGTTTTCTTTCCAAGCTTGAGCAATCCTTCACTCGGGAGTACAATCACTTGCTCCGCCTTGAGGAAGATTTTTGGGCTCTTAAATCACGCTTCAATTGGGTAACTGAGGGTGACCGCAATACTAAGTTCTTCCACCCAACCACTGTCTCTCGCCGGCGGAGTAATAAGATTTATGATCTTAAGGATTATGAGGTGGTGTGGCACTACGGGGGAGACATGGTTAAGGGCTTGCTTACTGTTTATTTTGGTAAAGCTGTTCACCACTCAAGATTATAGTGTTTATCTCTACAGCTCTTGCACTTCGCCGTTTCCCAGGCCAGTTAGCTAGTGAGCTGCAAAATAACCTTTGCATTACTCCCTCTTGTACTGAAATCCTCTCTGCCCTTAAAACCTTGGAAAGCTCCCAGTCCGGACGGGTTCCATCCGGCCTTCTTTCAAAAATGTTGGTCATCCGTTGGTGACTCTGTTTCTAAACCTGATTACTCACATTTTTCATGTGGGTCAGATTCCTACGGGCCTTAACAAAACTCTGCTTTGCCTCAACCCTACGATTCATCGCCTCAAGATGTTGATCATCTCCGCCCGATCAGTCTTTGTTCCACTGTTTAGAAATTGGTCACTAATATCTTGCTTCTCCATTTACGCACTTATTCGAATGACCTCATCAGGCCTTTGCAAGCCAGTTTCATCCCGGGTTGAAGGGGTGTGGATACGTCGTCTCAAACTCTGAAACACAAGCAGTCGAGCCAGAACTAATGACTTTGATGAAAAACAGGTTATGGGTTCTCAAACTCTGAAACACAAGCAGTCGAGCCAGAATTAATGACTTTGATGAAAAACAGGTTATGGGTTGAGAACGGGAATTGAACTCTAAGGATATGTTGTCTCCTCACCCATTGTTACATAAAACTAAAGAGAGTTATCGCAGAAAAGAACGTACAACATACAACCCAAATACCCAATCTCACATTATTCAGCCAATTAAACAGCCCCTAGAGTTTTGTTTCTGGTCAGGGCGTAAGAGTTTAGACCTTTGTTTCTGCATTTCCATTTCCAGTAGTAAAATGAAACACTATCCAGTAAAATGAAACACTATCCAGAATGAAACCATGCGCTCAAGTATCAAGAAGTGGAAACTTAAAACCCCTACATTCCATGTCCCAAATGTTCTATACATTTCTAAACGAGAACCGACACCGAACAAGTTTGGGTTACTACCTCCAGCACACTACACTACCCGAGGAGGAAACCGGAAACAAAGAAGAAATAGACATTGGATTAGTACATTCAGGCACCCTTTTCAGGAAACAACAAACAATCTCTCCCACTTCAAATGAGGTCTGTCATAAATCTCAGGAGAAGCAGCAAGAATGAGTCCAGGATCGTGTTAGTCATGGCAAGCCGAAACAGGGTTTGCTCTCAACACGTCCACGCGCCAAAATAGCCATGGTTCACTGTAAACCACCAGGCTGGCCCGTCGCAGGAAAGCCGAAACAGGGTTTGCTCTCAACACGTCCACACACCAAAATAGCAGTGGTTCACTGTAAACCACAAGGCTGGCCCGTCGCAGGAATGGAGGTTCCTTGGTGGAAAGACTGGTGGACCATCATATTGCCATTCTCAATAGCGTTGCCAGATGCTACTGCGTTGTTCTTAATGGTCTGCTCTAGAAGGTGAACAAGAGACACGAAGATCTCCATCCTTGTGACATCCCTGTTAGCCTGTATACAGAAACAAATCTTAAGAATTTGTAAAAAGAGGATAATGGTATGCAAAACAAGGAGTAAATCTTCGAGGTTTAACATATACTTGAATAGAAGAACTAAACCCCCAAGTATTTTGGAATTAAATACTCTCTACAAAAACCACAATGGAACCATTCTGTACAAAAAAACTATATTCGTAGAGAATAACTGCTTCCCATGGGTCCATAAAAATGCAATGGGTATGTTCTGGTTGGAGGGTCTTGAGTCTTCAATATAGGTCTCACAAATCAGTGAACTGAAATGGAATAGTCAAAGGGCATGCAAGGACAGGTAGAAGGTGGGAATATAATCGCCTATTACACAGGTAAAATAATGAATATGTTCTTGCAACATTAAAGGGCCAGCTCTACCTCCTACTAGAGTGATCCATACTGAGCAACTCTAGCAAGGAGCATGACATTTGTCCTATCAGAAGCATAAATAACACATAAAATTCAAAAAAGAAAGAACTTTATGTGATAGGTGCTACCTCAACTGCAAAGCGCGCCCAGATCTTGTCATTCCGAGTTTCCATCACCCCCTTGAGGATGGTTAATCCCAATCCTCTTATGATATCAGCTATTTCCAGAAATAGACCACGTTCTTCACAAAGCATCTGTCAGAAGAACATAGAAAGTGGGATACGAAAATAGATACAGAAAGGTCGAGCACAAGACGTAAGAGTTGTGCTTAGTCAGCAAATAAAGGCGCAAGGGTAAGGCTTCAATTTTGGAATAAAAAGGATGGTAGTCAATACCTCCACAAGCATTTGACGAGGTCGATTCAGATCCTCAACTATGATAGGACAGACCATAGATTGTGATCCAACTTCATATGCCCATGTCCTTCCTCCTTCAAGGTTATCTTTCATTAGTAGCCCACCATCTGTATTGATAATCTGCAATTTGACGTTACTAGTAAGACCATAATAAGAAATCGACAAATCATTCTTTTGTTCACTCACTTTCTTTAGTTGCAGTTCTGAAATATTGTATAGACAATTAATACAGTTAATAAGCTTGTACACTATTTCTATCACTGATTTAGACCACACACATTCCTCTTTCCATATCAACATTCCCATGTTCGACATTTCAATGTCTAATGCATGATGAAGATTTCCAAAAGGTGAGAACCAATTCCAATGTAGTCAAATCCAAAAGGAAATTGTAAATAATAGCACTGCAGTAAAAACAGGTACTCTCTGCACCTTGGACTCTCCAGCTTGTTTAAGCTTGTCAGCATGCTTTGTAACACTTTGCAAGAAAAGCATATGCTTAATTGTACGCTCCAGCAGCGCATCAATGCTACACTGTTAATCATAAGAGTTCAGATAAGTGCCTAATATCTCAAAATTTAATACTTAAGAAAAATTACGTGAAAAAACTTGAGGTGCTTAAGAGAAAAGAAATCACCTTGGCCCCATTAGGTACAATTTCCCTCAACTCTTTCATACGATCTTGAATCATCTGGCGATCTTTTGGCCTGGGTCTAGGGTTTTCTCCAGGTTTAAGCCTTTTGCGATTTGATTTGCTGACCTCATCAGGCCTCTTAGAATATGAACCGGAAGTGCTACTATTGTGTTTCATACTATGAGCCTGTTCAGCCCATGAACTCATTTGCGATCCACATACCGAACTGGTACGGGAGTAATTGCCTGTATCTTCCTTGCTGCACTCAGACTTAAAAGAACATGACCCTACTGCAGCTAATTTTGCCAGAGACTTGGGAAGCCCAGATAAATTTCCTTGCATCTGATCAGGCACATTAATTCGTCCATAGGAGGGAGAAAGATTAGGAACAGAAGAGCTACTGATCTTTGTAAGTACGGTTTTGCAAGAATCATTGTCATCTGAGCTCTGCTTGACAGCAGTAGGGACCCTTCCTACGACAGCATCCAATAGATGGTCGGTACCAGTCGCACCAAAAATACCACTATATAATTCAGAATCTGCATCCTCAAGATTTGAGGATGCATAATTGTTCTTATTCAATGGTTTTGTGATTGAATCTGGCCCCCCATCAAGAAAGCTATTCCAGCTGTCATTGAATAGTTTGTTCTTGAAATCCACTCCCAGAATATCAAACAGGTCATCCCCTGACTGAGGTTTGTCCTCACTTTTAGCAGCTTTTGACTTTGAATTCTGATTTCCATAGTCATGCCTTTGGCTATCAAGGTCGGAGCAGGAAATGATCTCGCTTAAATTTGTACGTCTGTCCAGATGGACCGATGGGATGTCAAGGGATTGAAATACATCATTCGCCATATGTTCATTTCTCTGACCAACTTCGATTTGCGAACACTTGTCTTTTTTAGATTGGTCTCTGAAGTCAGAATTCCCCAAAAGCAAGTGATTGGCCGTGAAATGATCTGTCAGATCAGACGCTGATACCTCTGTGTTAGATGAACCGGCATTGAGCCCACTCACAGCTGGAAGAGAACACGAGTTTACCATTGATTTATAATTACTATTACTAGCTTGTCTATGCAACTGAACTTCACTAGAACCTAATCCTCCATTTGTTCTCAGTTGAGACATCGTAATGCCACCTGATGTGGTTAAACTGTTGTTAGCCTGATCCTTCATAAAATCAGAAAAGATCTGCTCTTCCATTATTCCTAAATTGCTATAATTTGCAGACATTGGATTAACATGAAATTGTTCATTGAATCCAGACCTAAGGTTGTAGGGAGAAGATGCTGGATTCAGCCATAGCTCTGGGTTCAACTGGATCACTTCAGCTTCTGTTTGCTCACAGTCAAATTGGCTACTGAAAGGAAAACTTGGTTTCATAACTGGAGTTACATTTGGCTGGCAGACATTATTCGGTGGTTGGACACCATTTGATGCCATTTCAGGCCTTTGAAATGATGAAGCACCAATTACAGAATTAGAAGGGTGACCAACAAGCTCCAAAACCTGAGATGGAACACTATGCTGGTTGCAGCTGTCAGTAACAGAAGGAACAGAATCTTTCACCATGTGGTTCCCAGCTGGAGTAGTAAATACAGGTCTTCTGGGAAAAGCAGGTAACCCAATCCTCGGAGCTGGTTCTTTTGATGTGTAATAGTCGGATAATAGAGCACCAGATACACATCCTAGTTGAAAGATTAAATTCTTCGCATCATTCAGAAATGTCATGTTCTCCATAATCTGAGAAAGCAAAGATGGCCAAAAATTTGAGTAATCTTGAAAACTTTTGTAACTTCTTTAGCATCTTATTTCACCATTGGTAGACGGAAATTATAACACGATAAAACAATGACTTCGCGTAACTTCTTTAGCATCTTATTTCACCATTGGTAGACGGAAATTATAACACGATAAAACAATGACTTCGCACAGAAAGGAGAATTTCCCCATTGTTATGGAAAATCACAATGGCCATACACAAGTGATGAAAGGCCTACCGCCTATGTTTAGCAGAGCTAGTGAAAAAGTTAAATCAAACATCCTGATGCCACTAAAATGACAATGAAGCAGTCACCTCACAAGATATGCGTGGAGGATATATAAACTTCATTTAAATGCAGCATTTGAGCAAAAGAATTTCTACCCAAAAACAAAAATACAGACAAAAAAAGAAAGAAATGACTTACATCCAAGGATGAACCAAGTTGAACAACACCATGACCAAGGACGGGAATTACTGCAACTGTCTGCAAACCAAGCACAAGTTCAGTAACAGACCAGCAGAAAAAGGCACATAAGATAACTTAAGGGTTAGAAGGGGTCATACCCTTATCCCAGCTGAAAATTGGTGGCACACTTCAGTTTGAACCTAAGAGAAGCCACAAAAACATGTCAGATTAATTTCCAGATACTGCTCTTTCTTGTTAACAAACAATCCTCTACACTTGCAAAATAGATTGCACCACCTTACATTACAAAAATAGTAATCTAAAGAGTTCTCCATTTCAGTCTTTATAATCATTTTGCTTTACCTCTCCACGTGTATAATCCAGCTAGACTCAGTAGATACAACAGGAAAAACTGAATAAGTTAATAAACCTAGAATTCTAAATGCTGAAGCAATTAAAGATAAGTCAGTTGAAGCGTTTCTGGTCATTTACTAACTTGAAGGTTAATAAACCTAGGATTCTTAGCTAGGACAAAAATGTACAATGCATAGACCCAATCATCGAGAGGGAATTGGAAGACATCTTCATTTACAGCTTTGAACATACATTTTAACTAGCCATTCTGTAATATACCTCTGATGGATGGGTTTCTCCAGCGTAGTTCTCCGACAGAATCCATAAATGGTTACCAGTAAATGCAGCTCGCCCAACTAGCCTGTCAAAAGTATTGCAAATAACAATCAAAACTACGGCATCTTAGGTTCTGTCATCTGATACACAAACATGACATTAAAAAGTTATGACATTAAAGCAAACAAAAAAGAATGAAATACAGTCATACCCCTGTCCTAGAACTTTAACTCGGTTATCCGACATCATTTTGTTTATGAGTGAAGAGACTTTGTCCTCTGCTCGAACGCCAACCTGAGATTTTTTAGCTGCAACCGTAACCCAGCGCCCTTCCCACTCTTCAAAAGCCAGTTCTGAGCCCTGAATCCCAGAATTGTGCGGAAGAATTGAAGATGACAAAGATTCATAATAGCATTCTTCCCAAATTAAAAGCCTGACAAGAGGAAATCGTTAAATCCAGTGAAACATGATATCAAATGCAAAAGTATCTGTCAAGAATCAATGCTAAACAGTGAAATTCAGTAATCAAAAGCAACGGATCTGCAATTCATAAAAATCTTTTCGGTAGGCCAGTAGGGTAAGAACATCAGTACATCGGTTAGGGCTAAGCCTTGGCTTCATCTGCAGAGAATCATGTTTGGATATAACAAGAGAGAAACAATTCCTTGACCAGGGGGAAAATAAGGGCATACAATACCAAACAAGCAAAAGAAATTCAGAACCACTAATCTATGTACAGGGAAAGTAATTTAACAATAGGGAAGGGGTACAGCAAAAGAGTTCCTCAAACCACAACAAATCTGCTTTTTTCTCACTAGGATTCTCCAAGACAAAGCAGAACCATCCACACATTACACTCCAAAAACAGGAAATAAAGTCACCAGATTATACAAAGCATAAAGATACAGCAAAACCAAATAAAGCCATAACAAATCAAATCATATCTTAGAAACTTATCAAATCCCTGAAACTCCGACGCATATCCCTTGACAAGAACAATTACAGTAAAAATACCCATATCGTGTCCGATACCGCCCGTTTGGTTAAAGAGAAGTTACAAGGCAAATGATCCTTAACCACTTACCCGAGCCAAATCCAACACTGTTTCCTAGTTGAGTAAAGTTCACGGCTTGGAAAACTAGATAACGAAAGTAGAATTTTTAACTTAAAAGAATACAAATTGAAAGGCATCTACACTAGCTTTTCAACAGATTTTTTAGCTTTCTGAATTATTAGTATAATTCTTTTTGCCTATAAGCCAAAAGAAGATTACACGAGAGACCCAAAAAAAATAATCATAAGAGCACTTTCTAAATCGCAACAAACACAACCTTAAGACCATAAGGCTCCGACTATTTACTTTTCTAACCTTCCCTTCATTTTCT
Source organism: Rhododendron vialii (assembly GCF_030253575.1). Classification (NCBI taxonomy): domain Eukaryota; kingdom Viridiplantae; phylum Streptophyta; class Magnoliopsida; order Ericales; family Ericaceae; genus Rhododendron; species Rhododendron vialii. The sequence goes on along the minus strand of NC_080557.1, from coordinate 38,741,841 downwards.
TGGTAACCAAACAGAAACCTGCCCTAAATTCTAAGACGAAAAGAATCACAGATTTGTAGCAAACGGGGGGGGGGGAAAAAAAATGCAAGCACAAAATTTCATTGTCCCCCCCTTCCTCCATATTCATAGGAACTGAACAAAGAAAAATATGACGTCAAACACCAGATTGCCATTTTCCTCCATTTTCTCAGCAACCAAACAGAGAATAACACACCCAAACATGCTGCACTTACACAGATCAGAATAATAATAACAAAAAAATGCGAGCACAAAATTCTATTGTCTATTTGTCTCCCCCTCTCCTCCATATTTGTAGGCGCTAAACTAAGAAAAATACGAAAATGTTAGGATCCAGGAAAAATTTCCCCAAAAATGCCCTTTCCCCAAAAATGCCCGGAAAAATGAAATTAATATCGAGATTCACTTTGATGCGTATGACCCAAACATGAAAGTGAATCTGAACCATTAATTTCTCGTTCCCAGACATTTTCGGGAAACTTTTCTTGTATCCTAACATTGCTCAAGAAAAATATGAAGTCAAACATAAATTCCCCACAACAAGAAATCCTTTCTACCAAGAAATCTCTGTACCCATGTGTTTTGGGTCGTTAGATTGTGCAAGAATCTTTTCACTTTCTCTAATTTTTATGCGATCCAACGGTCGGAAATTCCTTGGTACAGAGCTACAGAGGAATGAAATGAAAAGGAAGATGGGGGAGATGGGACATACTTAGGGTTTTGGCAACCGAACTTCCAGAAAACAGCATAAGACCACCGATTAACGCCACAAAGAGTCTTCAACGCTTCTTTCAGAAGATACCCCATGGCTCAAAACCTCGAATGCAACAGTGAACAATGCTTTTAAAGGTATAAAAGTAGTATAGGCCTCGGATTTTTTCTCTCAGGTCTAACTACCACGGCACGACCCCCGTCCCGCCTGTTTGGTCCTGAGCCCCCCGCTCCTCTTCCTCTCCGGATCCAAGTTCCCCCAGATCATCCTCCGGCAGCACATTCTTGAGAGAGGTAGAGAGAGAAACATGGAAGGAGAAGGTACTGTAGAGAGAGAGAGAGAGAGAGAGCGCGCGCTGCGGAGAAGGACCTACACTATGCCGCAGGCAATGAGCTCGTAGTTGGAAATGATTTTCACCATTTTTGGGTGTAGAAATAGATGTGTGTGGGGGGTGTGGGTGAGAGAGAGAGTAGTGAGATTCAGGGGTTGTGTGATGCTGTCTGTGTCTGTCTGTCTGTGAAAGGGAGGGATTGGGTGGTGATGTTGTTGTCTTCTCTCTCTCTCTCTCTCTGTAGTGCTCTGTTTTCTGCTCTCCTCTCTTCTACCCTTTCTGGTGAGTATTGAGATTCTCTTCAGATATGGAGAGGGACTGTGCTAAAATGCGCCACCATTTAATCAGCAAAGGGTCAGGGGTTCGAGAAACAGCCTTGGTTTTTGGGAGAATTTACGGCTGCGCCACCCGATGTTCTTTTGTCGGTTTTTGAAGGCGGCCTTTTCTAAAAAGAAAGGGAGAGGGGTTATGATTGATCGGTAGGGACTCGGACCTGGTCGTACAAGACTCGGGTTTTTATTTCATTTCATTTCATTCAAAAGCCCGAAACCAAAGATTTCATTGCAATAAACAAGATTAAAATAAAGAAAATGATTTTACCATCTTTTTTTTGTTACCGTCACTCTCCTGCAAGTGTATTTTTGCACCATTTAAAAAACCGAAACTAAAGATTTCAATGCAATAAACAAGAACAACTATCAAAATCTAATACACAAGTCAGTAAAAAAAAAGTATTACTACAGGCTAACAAGCTCTCAAGCGTACTGTCGAAGCAAACCAACATTATATGCCGACAATTTAGTAGTAGAGTATCTAAAGGAAAACCCAACTCAAACCATAAGCATGAATAACACAAATGAAGTTATCGATAAATCCCACGGATCTGTCATTTGAAAGCGTCGCCAACGACTATAGTGCGAGAAAACACCAACTAAGTCAACGAGCCCTCGCTACCACGAGCGATGGACGCCACTCTAGGACAAGCCCCCCGTCATCACCTACGGGATCTGGACGCGGGAAAACAAACGCCGCCAACCCACGAGTCCACGGCGAGCACAATAGCAATTCTTGAGTGATTTTACTATTTTTTCCTGATTGTTAATCAACTTACCGTAAAAGCATTTGTAGAAGTTTGATTTTTTATTGGGACAATATAGGAAATCACTTTTGTGATACTGCTTCAAAAAATTCTTTATACTAGTTGGTGTTCTCCTTTTCTATATTATAGCATAATAGATGAGTTTTTTCTTTCCCTCTCGAGAATTTTTCAGTGCCCCTATGTCATCGCGACGTGATGCCCTATTTTCTTTCTTCACCACACATTGTAATAGAGCCCAAAAAGAGATTAGCGCACGATGTGGTCCTAAGGGGCACTGCATAAGCTATCCTATAGTTACAAGGCCTAGATCAAGTAGTTTTTGCCACATATAACAAACCCCCCATACCAACATGGCAATGTCACGACACGACAAATTGAAAAATTAAGTAGAATAAATACGAATTAAATTTGCGTAACTTGAAAATAACACAAACATAGTTTAATTATTTGTTTAAACACATGAAACGAGTTGAACACGACACGACACCCTTTTGTTCTAATTGAAGGTTCTTTTTCATTAGTTTAGGCCTAGTCTTGTAATTTATCATTTATATTGAGACTTAGCGGTGTCATCCCAACCAAGATACACTTTTAAGCAGGTTGACTTAGGCCCTATTCCGCTAAGTACTTATTTTCTGTTTCACGAGACATGCATTCTCTTATAATACATCACATTTAATTCAAAAAATAAGTACTTATTGAACACACCTTAGTGTAAAATGTAGTATTTTGACACAAACTCAAAAATTGAGAATACAAAATTTGAAATGACACGGCTTAAGCACGATACCTCACGACATGATGCTCATCCCTAAGAATATGTCGTCAACAAGACATTAGTATTTCATGATTTCGCCAATTAAAGTTGGGATCCTAATGATGTCATCTAGCCTTTTCATAAATTTTTCTGAAATTGCAGTGAAATTATGTTGAAACATATTACGATGAAAATTACACCCTGAGCAAAATTTTTGGGAACCAGGCAAAAAATATATATGAACCAAAGCTCCTTTAACATGGTGTCAATTTTTGAACAGTAGCAACCTTCACCATCACCATCCACTCCGTACTTTCGGTGTTTTAGACTAATTTTTCAAGTGTAACTTTTAAGCCTTTCAAAAGAAAATTTCGAGATGTTAATCGTAGTGCCTATGAGCCATTCATAAGTAGTCAACTATCAAATTCCAACAAAATATATAATGAAATGGTGCTCTATGCGCTATTGATGAGTTATAGTCGCGGCTAAAAGTTTACAAAACCATCTTTGCTAACTACTGATTTTGATAGCTGATTTTGACAAAATCAAATCGATCACACTAGCGACAAAACCAGCCAACTTATCATTCCTTTCCAAAGTTTTCCCAGCAAAATATGGGATATTCCCAACAAGCCCCTAAATGATTTCAAATAGTAACAAATGTATGGTAAAAACTCATAAGTGCATGACGGGACGAGTATAAGATGATATCTAAAGAAGCATTGAATAAGTTCTCAAGCAAATAAGTTGGGGGTTTCTACACTAAGTTCACATTTTGCAAAAGCACTGAATAAATTTGAGTCATATTGAAGAGCTAGACTTGCAGGAAAAAAAAATTCATGTTAAAAATCCTATAATCAAACTCTCCTACTGTGTGAATGTATGAGTATAAGATTGTCCAACTAAATATAGGCTTTATAACTACGTTGCCAAGATAATTGTCTTCGAATGCATTCCATGTGTCTGCCCTACAGTCCTAAAGAAAGCGCTCACTGTAAATTTGTACTCCGATATATTAAGTGAAACACAATGAATTGGACAATTATAGAGACAATTTATTTTCTCAAGATAAGTGGATTTAGATTATGTAATTAACCACATTCGAGTAATACATTCTTCTATATCGACGATTATAAATAAAAGTCTTTCAAATTGAACAAGTCCGATTATTTACGCAAGACAAACTTGGGAGGGGTCTAAAATGAAAAATTGCAAAATCCCATGGCCTGTTGGGATAAATCCAATTGTAGAGTGAAGGGGTGTTTCCGTAATGACGTCATCTGCGAAGGGCCCTTTCGCTTTTTGGGCAATTTACGGGAGCGAGTGGCAGCGTTGCAGCTTTGGTCATGTGCGTCGGGACCACAGAGATAACTGTGCACGAACCTTCTAAAGGTGACACGTGTTATATCCTGACCCACTCTCCCATATTTTTATTTCCCTTTGCCGTTGGTGTTGAAAATGACCTGTATTTCGAATTTATTTTCCTCTTTTATTTTTGGGACTACGAGTGTTTTGGCTAAATAAGCTGTTTGGCTTATTTTTTGACTATATTCAATTTTTTTTCACACTTTTTAGTTTCTTGAATTTTCATGAATTATTGATTTATTTTGACGATAGAAATTGAAAAAGTAAAAAATTATTAATAAAAGTTAATTTTTTTGAATAAATACAAAAAAATCAGCCAAAAAATCATTTAAAAAAATTTTAGATTGGATCACAAATTTTTCACTTAATTAAATGACCACAATCTTTCTGTATTTCGAATTTATTTTTGGACTATGGGTGTTTTGGCTACATGGCTTGTTATTTGTTTATACTCAATTTTTTTTCTCATTTGTTATTTTCTCAAATTTTTATGAATCATTGATTCATCTTAACGGTAGAAATTAAAAAAGTAAAAATTACTATCAAAACTTAATTTTTCTGAACAAATACAAAAATCAGCCAAAGAGCGAGATTTTTTTGGCTTTATTCACAAAAAAAATTGAGATTGGATCACAAATTTCTCACTTAAATGATGGGAATTTTTGAGGCTTAGAATTCATCAAGAACGTTTAACACGCCAATTTCATATTTATTACATATCATTTTTTTGAACAATATCGGTTAATATTCAATAAATATAATTTTTCGACGTGAATAATGTTCTCAAAAGTTCTAAAATTAAACAGCTTTGAAAGTGGGCTCAGAAAGAGTCCACAATAGGCCGAACAGAATGGTCCAAAATCATTTCTTTAGTTCTGAATTCTGATAATTTATTAGAGAGGTAATCATTAGGGGACTAGGAGCTGATTCTCCTCTTTATAAACCGTGAGACTAGTAGATTATAAAAACCGATGAAATAGTATTTCACCAGATGAATGATGGGGAAACAATAAAATACATACTCCTAGGGAATTAATTTTGAAGTAGGGCTAATTTTTAGAAAATGTCTACAATGATTATCTCTGCTTCAAGCCTAGCAAATAGGAGTAATCGTATTTAAAGGATGTACTATTTTATAGTATTACTTTTATCAATTTCATCCATACTTAGCCATCTTATTGCGTTGCCAAGTGACTTTTGGCCCAACAACACAAATGACACACATAGATGTCAATAGAATTGTATAAATGATGTCAAGAGTTCAACTTCTAGCTTTTCCGCGGAACTAATCTAACAATACTAACAGTCACCGATAAGAAGAAAAAACCCCTTCTTCTTTCGTTTGTCTTATTTTGCTTTTGTCTTTTTTAAGGAAAATTCCATTCGATTGAGAACAACTTGTGCGCCCTATAATCCTTGATTTCGATTCTTCCGCCGCTAGTTCAGGGATCGTCTAGCCTCCTTGCCCTACCCTGCACAGTGAACGCACAACTAAGACCTAGCCGGGGTTGCCCAGCAAAGCCCTCCAGCGAGAGGATCAAAATGTGCAGAGAATGAAGCCAAAGACTAGGGTTTAGGTCTATTGAAGTTTGTACCTCTTAGGTTTGTGATCCTTGAGTATTTATAGTCTCCTTAGCTTGCTCTCCAAGTATCGGCACATGCCCTGTACGAGCTAGGTGACATCATTGTGATGTCATAGAATAGATCTAGTAACCGTTTTGGTGTGAGCTGGCACCTCCCATGTGCGCTCATCATTATCTAGCGTAATTGTTTTTAGTCACGTGAGAGAGCACGCGACTCAGCGGGTGGCCAAGCCCCGCACCTGGCCGAGCCCAGTGATCGCCCTGAACGAAGAACCTTCCAACGGACCCTATTTTCTCGCAGGTCGCTGAGCGCAGATGACACACTTCTGGAGTCAGGCATAAGGTGGGTGCCACGTTGGTGGCTGATAGGCCTCGGTTCAAAGCCGAGCCCTGGCGCAAGTACGTGCACGGTAATCGAACGCGGACAGCTATGTTTGGCCGACTACACAACTTAATATTTAATTAGACAATCAAATAAATTAAAAGAGCTTGTCTAGATAGCACGTTAATGTAATTTTTTTTCAGCACTAAAACATGGTTTGAATACTGGAGTATTAGAATGGGGGAAAAAAATTACGATAAGAATGGAAGCATTGCAAATGTCGAACCGCTTTTCCACGACCTTTTCTTAAATTAATTAATGTTAGGGAGAGTTTCAATTTAGCTTTTGATGGCATTCAACATCGCATGCGCAAGTCTATTTTTAGAACAATCGCATATGCGATATTGTGATTGTGTAACTAAATCCATGGGGCACTCTGGACCCAGCAATCTCTCCTTTACAATGACACTTCCGAGATTCGAACCCATGACTTTCCCGCTTTAATACCATTTGTTGGACCGATTTTTCACCATTTCTCCTATAACCAACTAGTGTTAGGGAAGATTCCAATGCAGTATTCTATAACATTTGACGTTGTACTTGGAAGTCTATTTTTAAAACTGTAGTAGGAAGAGAGATAGTGTAACCAAATCTATAGGCCACTCTGGCCCCGCAACAAGAATCCTTGTCAATCATCATTAGATGATAATGTTAAAAAATGGGTTTGAAGTATCTACTTAGTTAAATTGGAATGTCAACGCTTAACAGAAAATTAAAAAAAAAAAAAAAACTAGTGAAAATTTTGATTAGATTTATATCGTTGGTAGATAAAAACATTTCAAATTTGTACTCTATTTTTATATCTAATGGCGGTTGTGCCCTCACATCAATCTACATTTCATCGTTTTTGTTATGGGATGGTTGACTAAATCAAATTTAACAATCTGATCTTACGACAATATGTATTTTTATTGAACATTATATATTTTTGCTATGGCGAGAGTGGTTTTAAACTTTGCCTGGAGATATATAGTCTCCTTGTTTCACACCTACCGCATAATTATTCAACATTCCAACCTAAGTTCTTGGACGTCAACCTTCGGGTTTGGCTCAATGATTGTGTAGCATTTTTTGGAGCGTGAGGTTTGGTGTTCGATTCGTATATATGGACAGAAGATTGATCCTCGTAGTAATCTAACAAATACTATAACATCCTATGGGTTGAAAAGAAAAATCTTAAGAAAAAGTGAAAAAATGCAAAATTAATTAGTTATTCACTACTTGAAATCCAAACATGAAACTCTTTAATGAGAGGGGAAATTAAGAATTTTTTTTTATACAATTTGATTTCTGGATTGACTTACAAACACTTCAATTAATCCTAAAGCCCGAAACTCAACGATGTGATGAATCTTCTATGACTTCAAGATTTTTTATGTTATTGATGGGGTCAAAGTTATGAGTTCGAGGGTTTATATTCCTTAGTTGTTGTTAGGGCCGTAAACGAACTGAGCAATTCGCGAGTTTGGCTCGTTAACGCTCTGTTCGGCTCATTTATTGAACAAGCCAAGCTTCGGCTCCTTTACTCAACGAGCCAAGCTCGCGCTCATTGAGTAAAGGAGCGTTAACGAGCCAAGCTCGTGCTTGTTTACTCAAGCTCGAGTAAAGGGCTGTAAACTCAAGCTTGCGAGCCAAGTTTGAGTTTTCGGCTCCTTTACTCAACGAGCCAAGCTTTATTCAATAAAAGCATGACTCGTTAAAGGAGACTCGGTTCGATTAAAGATATTCGTTTAGTAAATGACTAAGTTCGGCTCGTTAAAATTTGAGCCAAATTCGAGCTCAAATTCTTTACTCGTTTAATTCATAAACGAGCTGAGCTCAACCTCAACAAAACTCGGCTCGTTTACAACCCTAATTGTTGTCATGTACCCACCAGAACAAAACTTTTCCCGTATTGTATATGATTAAACCAATACCAACTCTAGCTAGATGTCATGCAAAGATCCTTGCAAGAGCCCTTTGTCGTTTTGCTCCTTTTTTCCAATTTTCTTTTGCTTTTTATGGTTAAAGTTGTTTTTTTGCTCCAAGGTAGTTGAGATGGACTAACCGGCCACCGAATAAGTTTTAAAAGTATTAAAGGGAAACCTAGAATTATAATTTAATATAGGAAAAGTAGTACTGTTGAGGCCATATTTTAGTAGAATTTGAAAAAAAAAAGGAAAATATATTAAAACATAACCGAATCCTTTCATCTTTTAATTTGATTTAGTCGAAGCACGCGTAAGCTGCTCGGACATCTGAAGTTATCGAAAATACATATTTTGACCTTTTTCTCCTTTTGGATGTACAAATTCGTTATCAAAGATTTTTCAAGCATCACCCCCTTGTGTCCAAAGGTCAATAGTCAAAAACTTCATAATCAACTTTTGGAAATTGTTTTGTCCCATTAAAATTCCTTGAACATAGCCAAGTATTCATTCACCCCTCCCTGTCGACTAGTGATCTTGTGGGCTAGTAATTATGGGGAAACATGCAATTTCATTCCTGGAGAGGAAAGGGTGTGTCTTTAATCTCCGTTTGGGGAGATTGCATATGACAAGTGGAAAATCATGAAATTCCATTAACTCGTGTAATCAGGCCAAACTTGATAACAAAAAAAATGCAACTAGGCCAAATGATACTTATCAAGTTTCTAATAAAATCTTTTTTTACCGATCAAAAAAAAAAAATGATACGGAGTATTCAACCTCCAGAAACAAAATTACCAATCCTGTACCGGTCAACGTATTGTGTTCCCTATTAGGACTGTACATATTGATATTAATTTGTAAATCAATACATTTTTCGGATTTATTACGATAAATATTTCATATATCTTCAATAGGTTGATGTAGAATCGTAAAACTTAAATAGAAAAAACAAGGAAAGTTATAACACTTCGGTATACCTCAATATTAGTTCTAAGAGCAAATTAATATATAACTAATCAAATTTTGTTTAAATATATTGCAGTATTGCTTTTTTAGGGACAACAAATACACATATTTTAATACCAATCAAAATTTCTAAAATATGATAGAAATAGCCCCTATTTTGAACCGTATGAATCAACAAGTTAAAATACAGTATAAAGTGTATCAGCCGGTACGATATACAACATTAACAACTTGGTGAAACTACTCGTGCTCTTTCTTGTTTTTGTTTTTGGCTAATTGGTTATATCTCTACCTTCTTCATATATGTGCATTCATGAATGATTCACAAGACTTCAGCATTAAAATGGCAGCTAAATTTGGAGTGTTTGGGCTAGCTCCAAACTGCAAATAATTGGAACAAATTAATGCTCATACAACACTATCTCGGGACTAGCAAACAATTTTTGAGCCCCTAAACCCCTCACCCTATATCCCTTCAAGAGGGTATGTCTGAGGAGACCAAAGAAATATGCTCTTTGAATCCTTCCTCTATAGTTTATACCCATTGGCCTTGTGGTCCAATTCCGTTTCCCTTTGTGTCTCATTAGGCTCTGTGATGGGTTTTGCCATTCCGATGCTCTTTCACCCTGCCTTTTAGGCAACCATTCAGTATTTTTTTTTCCCCATTTTTTGAGGATACCTATAAAACCTAAATCAGGTCATAGGTTGGGCATACATTAGGGTTGCTTCCATTTTTATGTCAAAACTCAGTACCGAATGTGGGTTTTCCCCTTTCTACCCCTCAATTTTGACAAGGACTATTTAGTAGTGTTTCTTTCTCGTTTGGGAATTGATAGTCACACTTCTTTTTTTGTTATTCACGTTCCTTTTTTGTCTTTTAGCAAAAAAAATAAAATAAATATCTGCACTTTCAACACTAAAATCCAAAAAAAAAGGAGAATGTGAATAACAAAAAAGAGAGTGTGAATATAATTCCCTTCTCGTTTTATGGACTTAAATATTAATCTGGTTCTATTCATTCCTGTGGAATTTTATATTTTATATTTTTTTTATGCAGTTGATTAATTGTTGAGCTTTGCATAGTATTTGTTGGTGTACAAAAATGAGAATTGATTTTCACACTCCCCTTTTTATCATTCACATTTTTTCTATGCATGTGAATTTACTTCAATAACCCTAAATGAGTGAAAAAGTTAACAAATGAAAGTGTAAAATGGTGATTTCAATTGATTAAAAAAAAAGGAGTTCCAATCGTAAAAAGAGGAGTGAAAAAATCACTTCATACAAACACATTTTCTTAGTGGTGCGTTTAGAAGCAAACAAATGAAGGTAAATTACACACCTATAAAGTATTTTCCAATTTTCAGTTCAAAATTAATTACTAGAGCTTTTCTTATAGTATATTCTATGTTTTTGATAACAAAAATAAGGTTCAGCCCACTACATGGGAAATAATGATTTCATGTTTTATTTCACTCCCATAAAATTCCATATAGGGGTTGAATTTTTTGTCAATACGGCCATTTGGTAACTACGATCTAATTTTTTTACAAAATTTTCATGTGGCATTGATTTAGGATAAATATGGAAAACAGAAATCACCCACAAAAAAAAAAGTGGAAAATGAAATACACAAGTGAATTGGTAACATTTTTTTTATGGGTATTATAATGGATTTGCATAGGTCATGGTTGAGTCATAATCACGTCGTATGCCTAAGCTAAGCATATTGTAGATGTGGTATTACCAATGCAAGTATATGAACAAATTTCAGAAGTTTAAGGGACTAAAATTGAAGATCGTCCACTATACCAAAAGCAACAACGTCTTGAATCTATAAATCCAAAGGTGGTGGAAATATTCTACAGTAACAATTCTCCTAATGCTTTTTCCTTTTTCCGACGGTCCGGGATGTTTGGGTTAGCTTATTCACGACTCAACAAATCCCCACCCCACACCGGCCAAAGGCAGACCTATTAGCGTCGAGACTGGAAAATTCACAAGAAATTATTTTCTTGCAGACTGATCTCAAGAATCGAAATTTGATCAATTGTGTGAAAAGCAAACCCACCTAACAACCGAACTTTAACCCTTTTGGGCTATATACAATTCTCCTAATGCTTGTTATTTTGTTGGTCTTATTACATGTGTGTTTACAAAGGTATATATGTAATAGTATATGTATGACTCCGGTTGGGCTGACATGTCAGTAACTGTCCTTAACCTTTTTATTATTTTACTACCTAATTTTCCAATATATATAAAACAATTAAACCTTTCTTGGGTGGCTGTGAACCTCTCTGATCCTTCTATTCTATAGTCTATACCTCCTTTCCCATAATTAAAATCATGAACTGCAAATTAAAATACTCATATTCCAGATGGATTTGGTGGGTTTCTAGGCTTAATCCAGGTGCATGTTCATACTATGATTTAGGGCCTTTCTTTAAATCAATGGCTGGGATTGGGCCAAAAAAAAGTAGTAGATGATAATCAGAGGATTGAATATTCATCGAAAGAAAACAGAGGATTCAACACTACTATATTATACACTCGGGGCAGGGCTTCTGTGTAGTTGAGAAATTTAAAGGCTTCGATGCATTTTTTTTGCTATGGGTCCTCGAGGAATCGGGGTCCCTGTAGTGTATATCTGCGTCATAGGGGCGTAATGCACAGGTTGAACCGTTTATCTTGGCTATCAATGGTTGATGTTTGCTATCTCTTCTTGAAACTTTAATCATTATATTTCGGCAATCAAATATCTTCTTAAAAAAAAACGAACTTCCGTTGCTATCCAATGAACTTGATTTCTGTCCCGAAGCAAATTTTCAACCAAAAATTTAAGATCAGATCAAAACAAAAACTACACCATATAGTTAGGTTTTCCATATAAAGATTGCAGTGACTTGGCAGCGGTGCCGAGCGGTCCATACGACCATTCATATCAATAATGGATGACTCGGATCTTAATCCGAACAACGAACGGTCGAGATTTATGCACTCGAATTAGATGCAAGCTGTCCGTTCGGTCGACACAGCTGCCAACCACGGGGTGCTTGAGAGCATCTCTCATTCTCATCAAATGCAGCAAATGCAGCAGCAAATAAAGAAATTGGAGATGAAGGCATGAAAAGATGGAGCACTAGTTGGGGACACATGGTATTGTAACTTTTTGTTGTTTGTTACTTTTTCTCAACTTACACTGTGGTCATAGCAGTAGTAAAATTCTTGGGGAAATGGGCTTAAAAGATTCCTACTCAAAGGCATACATTAATGTGTCCATGTTGGTGTATTATATTACTACAATCTTTTTATAAGTTCTTTTATGGAAAAAAAAATTATTATTATAAGTTGTGTTTAAACAGAAAAAAAAAAAAAAAACATGTTATTATAATCCATTGGGGACAGTCTTTTATTTTATTGAGTTGTTGACTGAATTTCTACTCTATGTAACTGTTGGAATACTAATGATGTGGAGCGATGATCACAAGTGTGCTCATTAGCTCAGCTTTGTGGTGCGAAATGATATTATATAATTTTTGTATTTTGAAGTTGCGTCCGAAGGGTTTGTACGTAGAAGTATTTTTGAAAATATATGCGGAAGGATATTCTTGAAACTTAGGAAGAAAGAGAGCAAAAAAAAACAAACAAACCAAGATAATGGAGTATTTTCCCTACCCTCTCATATTTGGTTCCTAGTTTGGAGGGAGAAATATCATGGAAAAACTTGTGAGAAAATAATTTCGCTTAGCACTTTTTTTGGGAAGGTAAATTAAGATTATATTGAAACAAAACCACTTACAGGCGCAACGCTTGGCACTTTTCTTGCTTTTACTCTTTCCCCATTTTATTTGTTATTTTCGATTTCTTTTAATTTCTTTTGGGTCTCTTCCCCCCCCCCCCCCCCCCCCCCCCCTTCTTTCCCTTTTCATTCTACAAGTTACAAGCAAAACTTCTCTCAAAAAACATAACCTCAACACAACCTTTATTTTATTTTTCTTATTTAGAATAAAATGTTTCTCAACTTAACCTTTTTGAATTACCCAAAAAACTTTAACCTTTTGAACTGAACATGAGTTGATCTTTTAGCAGCAAGGATAATTCTTTTGGCCCACACCATATATGGTCCATTCAAACAGCAGCTAGCGTACCAGTGGAGATGTTTTGCGTGCTTGATCGAACAATCAATTTTCTTGAAATTCCTTAAACTTGGTGGCCCTTTTGTCTTGTTTTCAGACCATTAGGGCAAGGAATTTGGGATGTTGTTGTTCAGTGATGTGCGCAACATCATGCTACGCACCTCCGAGCCGTTGGATCGTGCATCCGACGACTCGGATCTCATCTCAGCAATGAATGACTCTCGATCGTTAATTATCGAGATGAGATCCGAGCCGTCGAATGCACGATCCGACGGCTCGAAGGTGCGCAGCACGATCTGTGCAGTGAGCTACACAGCACCAACCCGAAGTCCATGGCAAGTTTCCACAAAAAAGAAGAAAAGCCATTTGGCCGTATGGGCTTTGTTGTTTTGTCTTTATTCAAATTTTTTTTATTTATATTTGTTACTTTTGAGCCAAATTTTTTTTTTAACTTTTACCCAAATTTATTTGGACATATCCCAGAAAAATCCAAGAACTCCAACTCGGTACGAAACTGTATTTACATTTACTTGTGTTCTTTTTTTTTTTTTGAACCGCACTTGTGTTCTTTTTCGATCCGTCTTGTAATCTACATACTTTAATTTAGCGTGGAATCAACAAATAGGACAGGGACATTATCATTGATCGCCTTGAAATAGCCTAACTTTGCCGAAAGTACTTCATGTTGGCTTACTTTGATAATTTTTTGTCAATATTTTGCAAGTTTTATTCGTCTCAACAAGATGAATAAAAATAGTATGAACTAAACTCAAAAAGTTTATAACTTTCTCATTTATCTCGTTGAGACCAACCCAAAAACCGAGACACAAGTCAGGTCAAACGTCTTAAGTTCGTAATTGCACGTGGTTTAGACTTTTTTAATTAGGATCGCATCCGAGAATATATCAAGGGAAAATGACGGCCAATGACGTATTTTGATAATTAATATCCGCTAAGAACATGCTGAGAATATTTGTTAATGCTGAAAATATCATTGACATGTATTAATTACCAAAACACTTCCTAATCCGTTATTTCCCCCTCAAGACTAATCCTAATTGTACGGGGACCTATACTTGTACGGACCTATAAGGAGCCCAGTGAAGTGCAAGTGGGCCCACAACGAAAACCAAAGGCCCACCACAAGTTTTTTCCAAATTCCATGTAGGGTATGGGTTTTTGGACTACATGAACAAACAAAAACAAAAGGGAAAATGACGGTAAAAAATGTGTTTTGATAATTAATACCCGCCAAGAACATGCTGAAAATATTTGTTAATGCTAAAAATATATTTGGCGGGTATTGATTATCAAAACACATCCTGGGCCGTAATTTTCCCAAAACAAAAAGGGTTCGGATCCTCCACAGTCTAAGTTTTGGACTGGACAGGACAATTCAAATCTGAAACCACATACACTGGCACAAAACAATGGTAAGAGTTCTCGACCAAATCCGAACCATGAATTACAGCAATAGACGATTCAGGTTTGAATTGTCCCGTCCAATTCAAATTAAGGACCGAAAAAAAATCCAAAGGAGAGAATTGGGTTTGGGGGTTTGGATTTTCCCATTGGACATGAGTGGAAATTTGGCCACCAAAGGAGTGGTGTGGTGCCCCTTGTTTGGAGGGGAAATGCGCTTACCCTTATCATTTCAATATTACCAAACGAAAGATATGAAAGAAAGACATTAAAAGCCACCACAAAGAGACAAGAGCAGCATGAAAATCTTGACTTTATGGCATGAAAATCTAATCAAATATCCTTTAATTTGTATTGTCTACTATAAAATCTATTTGGATTTTCAATCCCCATTCTGTCTTCACTCCACTATATATACATAAAAATAACGTACACACTGTGGATATATATGTTCCCTGTTCCCACCCAAAAGATTTGACTGCAAAAAAAATGACAAAACACATGTGACATACATGCTAGAATGCAACTAGGTTTTTTTAGGCCATGTTTGGATATGTTTTTCTTTGGGTTTCTGAACTTTTTCCCCCCCTTCTTATTGTGCGATTTGAAATAAAAAAATCTAAAAGAGTTGCAATGTTAACTTGGTGTGAAAACTAAGTACTTATTTTTTTGAATTAAAAATGACGTATTAATGTGAGGGAATGACCGGTCTCGTAAAGCGGAAAATCAGTACTAAAAAAAATAAGAACCTTAGTGGAACGTAATGGGGCCTAAGTATAATTTCAAAAGCTATAAAAAAAAAAAAAGAGCACATTTTTCTCTCATGGTTGAAGAACTTATACTACTCTTATCCCATCCAATACGAGTATCCACTTCATCTTTATACGGATTGAATCCGAAACTTCAATGTAATTAAGTAAAACTACACAACGGTAGGGTTGAGTGACACGGTCAAAGCTAATTTCTGATATTGGATTGTTGTAAAAATTTAGCACAACTTACTTATTGACTTTAAATAAGGGGTGGATTATGATGTTGTAGACAACTGATATTGGATTATGTGGGATGACATAAATAAGGGATGTTTGGGAGCCTCTTTTTTTTTTTTTTTTTTGGGCATTTTACTTACTGACTTTAATTTTAAATTATGGTAGTTGTCTGCAATAGTTTCTTTCTTGATCACGAGGAGAGGCACAATCATAGGTGTAATATTCCACTAATTGCCTGTCAATTTTGAGACCCTGAGATCTAGGGCATAGACAATTGATCAACCACTTTTTTGATGTGAAAAAACCCAAGTTGCTTTAAACAAGTGTGTGATGATATCACTTTGCAATACATTACTATGGATATATCATTGCTGCTTTAAACGTGAAATTTCATAAAATTAATGACCGTATCCTCCCCCACAAAAGCTTTGTAATTTTCCCCTTTCTCATGCTTAATCCTAAAAAGGCTTAATTATCACACCGAAATTACCCATTAGGGAGCATTTGTCATCTGTACTAGTTGACTCTCAAATTGTCACGTCCTAAATGTACCATGCAGGAAAGCTGATGTAGTCTATTTTACCAATAGTAATTCACTTTGTAGAAGAAGTCAAAAAAAAAAAAAAAAAAAAGGTTCACTTTTATGATTATTTAGAAGGATGTGGCGTGTCTTAGATCATAAATAGATGGTTAGCGTATTTGGTAGTCACGTTTACTATTTTAAAAGAATAAAAGTTTTTTAAGAGCTTGTCTCTTTTGAAAAAATTCTCTCTCTCTAGATCTTAATCAATTTATCCTTTTGATTTGGATGCATCACCTTCTTCTTGGCTAAATAAATTAGCTAAAATCCTCTCCAAAACAAAACAGAGAACAAATCTTGATTATAACTGTGTTGTCATTTGTTTTCTCTGTTTGGCATTGTTATTTTTATCATGATCAACTAGTAGAAGTGTAATGTCACCCCTTATTTATAACCTTCAACAATTTTGTAAGGAGCACAACCAAGTCTATAGGCCTATGTTGCGTTCTTCATAATATTTGCTTATAAGCATCTTTCGCATTTAACGTATCTGCAACGTGTCCATGCTCTAATTTTTAGGAAAATAATGACTCGACTTTGCTTGCTTGCTTGCGTGTTTTTTGTTGTTTCACGTCGGGTATGTATTCCGTATGCTCATTAAATCTATACTGATTAAGACACCTACTTGCAAATTTCGAGCTTAACTTATGCTTGTCTTAGCAGATGTATGTAACTAAGTATATTTCAGTTAACCATTCACAAGTTTCCAATACCGCTACTGATAGATATATCCTGTTGCCATGAAATTCCCCAAGGACGGCATTGCCACTATTGACAATGGTGGGCCTTAAGATATGGAAGCATGCCTTGGGGACCAAATCATTTCTGGAGCAGGCTGTTTGCCCCTCTTGCATCATGCAAGAGAGAGAGAGAGAGAGAGAGAGAGAGAGAAAGAGAGAGTAACTTCGTTTTGATAGAATTTATGGGGCTGGAGATCAAACAAACCAAAGTCAACCATTTATAGCACTAGTTACAACCTGGATCTAGTTTCAACCCCCCAACGGATTGGCCGATCGATTTTGGCTCGAGACTTGGGAGTTTGCTCACTCCTAAGGTTTTAGGTTCAATTCTATTTGCCAGTAACTCTTGAGCTTACCTTATCCTACGTACACGTAAGCGTGTGAGAGGGTTGTAAAGATTAGTTCGAGGTGCTCGCAAATTGACTCGAGACACCGGCGTTAGCATAAAAAAATACACCTGGATTTAGTGTCTGTCGCTTGAAAACAAACTCATTATATAGTGTATCTACCATGATTGCGTATAGCAGCCATTTTTTTAAAGTCGTTATATTTAGTGGATGAGGCCAATGTATTTGGGATAAGGCATACATAGTGGATGAAGATGATGACTATATAGGAGAGTATCAATCTTGACAAGACCAAAGATCGATTTTGCGCAACTTGTTTTTCGATTTTTGTGGTTCTTAATTTGTTTTTTCAGTTCCTCGATTATAGTTGTTTCTTGATATGCGCCTCTCTATTACTACGACTTAGAAGCATCTCCAGGCCTTGATTAAGCTTGCTCGTGCCGCCTTTATACTCGATCAGAGTTTAGCAAAGTCGTGTGATTTTTCCTGTGATCGATTCTTTTTGTTTAGTTTCTTCTCTTTTCCTTGTTCTTGGTTTTAATTAGCAAAAAAAGAATCAATTTTTTACAATATCCTAAAGCTCACTCCAATCCTTACTCAACCTATACTAGATTGAGTTTTACTCAAATCAAAGAAGATTAAATTAAGTGTTGAAGGCCATCCCTCGCAAATATATACCCATTACATAGGTGAAAGTTCGATTTCAAATACTCAAACTTCATCGTAAATTTGAGTTTGTCTGTTGAAGTTCCATAACAAATAAAGTTTTTACAAAGTCGAGTAAAAGTTTGAGCAAAGGGCGGAGATGCTCTAAGTACTCTGTGTAGTCGTTTACAATTTTGTCGTTTATCCACGAGCTATCACATATATAGACCTATCAAATCAGATATATATATTCACAACAGTATTTGTTTCTTTGCTGAAGTATATATAGTTATCCATTACACAAAGTTTCATGTGCAAATGCTGATTCAATACACACAAAATGAAGGGCTCCCCTCGAGAACTGTTTTTTTAAAATTGCTTGCTTCAATGTTTTTCTCAGAACATAAATGAAAGTTTTCAGCATTGAATATAAGGTGGCTCGAGACACTCTGCATTACCACAATATATATATATATATATATATATATATATATATATATATATATATATATATATATATATATTTACGGGGGCAAATCAAAGGGTAGAATAAAACCAATGACGTAGACTTATCTTAGTTTCGTTTCAGCCCAAGAGTATTTTTACAATCTACTAGCATATGAGATGGCTGCCTTCAATTTGTACTGTAATTAAAATTCTTTTAATTGATTGATTTGGTTTTTTCAAAAATCGAAATATTCCGAAACTATCATGTCGGTCCTTGGCCCAACAAAATTTGGGACTTGATCCCTTTTAACTTCATGATTATTGGTGCACCTATTACAGAACAAACCTGCCACCAAGGTTAGCTGAGCATAAACTGGCCCATACACCTGAACTATCTGGAAGGGGAAAAAAAAAATTATATGGTACAAATTTAATAGTGGGAACTTTGAAAATATGAGGAGGACACCCCAATTGCAGTTCTCATGGGATGCAGTGGGGCAGCTGAAAAAGACATCAAAACACCATGAGTGATCAAGGACGAAAAAAACCCACGTTTTTTCCCCAATTCAATAATTGAAGTTAACCCCAGAATTAATGGTCCAACTGTTTACATCTGTTTGGCCTACTAATAGTAATATGCTATCATGGGCCACAAGGCCCACAACTGGTCATCATAAATCCGGCCTTAAGTACCTAGTACTTTTTTTTTTTTTGCAGGAGGGGCAAGAGGGTAATTGCTGACTAGGGAGGGCCAAAATGGACCATTCAAATCCAAACTCCCGATGTGGAAGTCAGCCCCATAAACACAGGCCCATGAGCCTCACACATCCTTCGGACGGGCCCAATGTGAAGGGTCTGGCCCAGTTCCACTGGAAGTGGGCCAAGATTAGTATTTGGATCACAAGTTTATATAGAGATTTACCGAGAAAACAAAGAATATATATAAATATAAACAATAGTAACAAACATAATTTGGCTCTCAGAAAGTTTGTTGACACAGACAGTGTGTGCACAGATTGCAATGTGGGACTCACATTTTTTGCAAAAGCCCTTAAAAAAATGTTTTAAATTTAACGAACGGCTCAGATTGTTTGTGTAGGACCCATAGTAAGCCCCGCATCAAGATTTGTGTACGATCTGTCCACACATTATTTGTGTCATTATATAGCAAGGCTGTTTGGCTCTTTCGCTTCGCTATTTCTCGTTATGTTGTTTCACTTATTAAATCACTCCACGTTCATGATCTAAACACGATACAAAAAAGAGGTCCAAGGCCCAAGCCCCAGTCCAACTTAGGTATGGACTGTTATGGTATTAATTTTGGGTAATAAAAATTAATATTGTAGAATGAAGCATAATAGACCGTAAACGCGTTTACAGGCTTTTTAGCATATTCTTTCACTTAAGAAGTAGCAATGGAGCATTTGATAACAGCATCTGGTTGTGATTTTGCTTCTAAAGCGAAATACATGTAGCTTAACACATGCCGAGTGGGGTGGACTGTTTGAGAGTTGAACCCGAACGAAACGAGAAGGGTCGCGCGTTACGACTCACGAGCAGAGGCTACCCTTTTTAGTACTGAGGTGTTAAAACTCGTGAAGTAGTATTTTTCAAGTGAAATATTATTAGTAAAGAAAAGGCTACTTCGCTCCTCATTTTACATGATACAGTGTACAAACAGCCCAGCCCAGCCCAAGCATATGTGCCTCCATGCTATGCCCAATCTTATGGGGGATAATGCATGAGGCCCACCCTACATGGATAGGCCTGCCCTAGAACACGTCCATCAATACCAAAGAAGAAAATACTGAAGCACATCGGCAACAGTTTTAGAGCAGGACAATGACCTAAAACCAATGTGTAAAGGATCAATAGCCCAGCTCCAATTTTTTTTTTTTTTTGAATGGCAAAAGAATAATTTTATTGATTTTTAAAATTATTACAAAGATTATAAGGATCATGGGGAAAAGACATCACAACAAGAGGAATCCATTCCAATTATGTTGGCATCCAAACTTAAAATTGTCTCAAGATTAATAACCCTGATCGAATTTGAATAGGGTCGATATTCACCCCATTTAGCCCAATAATAATGAAATAGTAGTATAGAATGCTAGTGTTTTGCCAAGGGGATAAATAACTTTCAATTTATTTTTTCTCTGGAAGAACATTAGTATAGACGTTTTCTTCTTTGGAAGGCCTACGAGATGAATGATTTAGAACACCGTGAAGGGCAAGGATTGTTGGGATTTGTCCCACATTAGTTTATTATCTTCTCCAAAACTAGTATATGGGTCTGGGCGGCCTCTCCACTCTTTGCCAATTGGTTTGGAGTTGGATGTTTTAACATGGTATCAAAGCTAGAGTTTCGGAGAATTTATTTCCCTTGTTTGTACCATAAGTGCACCGTTATTTGTTGTGATCCAAGTGTTATATGGATCATTTGTTTACCTCTCCACGTGCGAGTCGGGGGTCGCAGGATGGTGTAAGAAACAATGGTAGAAGTTTGGAAGAGTCCTGTAAATAGAGATTGAAGAGGAGCTCAACTTGGTTCAAAGTCCCTACGTCTCAAATTATGTCTCCGCAGCGGACTTGATTTTACCAAACATGAGGAGAACTCGAACTACCAATCATTTACACGTTCGAGAGGCCGTCTCTTATTTTGTGGCGAAGCGATTGGTAAAGTACAAGATGAAAGAGGTAAAAATAAAAAAAACATTGGCCGAATGCTACTGCATATATTATACATGTGGAAATGATCAATTAGTTGTATTTGCCAAAGAAACTATGAGTTCCATCGTAATGCAGGAAGGGGATCGATCTGGACATTTCTAATTTGATATGCAGTTAATCGCACTCAAGTTCAAGTTAGACGATTTTACGTATTCATATTCCAATGCATATCGAAAGGATCTCGGAGACCCAGCAAAGCACGAAAGACGGAATATTTCAGATAAAGGGAGCAGAAGGACAATGAAGTACTTCAGCAGACATTGTTTTAGTGGCAGCCACAAAAAACCCAGGAATTCATAACCGATCGAGTGGTGTCTTGTCCCTGGGCGTCATGCGGTAACCGATTGATCTTTCCCCACTGGTATATATGAACTATGAGGAGCTTTGATCGATGCAGGATCAAACATTATCATCTCCATATATTCATTCTCCAAAACTTTTGCCTTGTGTCAGCAATTAATTCTTGTCTAGCACGCACATCTACTCCGGAGAATGATTTTTAGGGGTGTACCTTTAACTGACGCAACGAACCGGGCCGAAAAAACCGATAAAAAATACGGTTCTTTTCGTTTTGGTAACCTTTTCGGTACGGTACGGTACGGTTTCCTGATCGAATGGTTTTTTAGGTTCGGTTTCGGTTTTTGGGTGGTTGAAACCGTATTCCACGGAACCATACTGAATTGTATATCCTGTGCTTTAGTTCCAACAAATGCCAACCGAACCATTGATGATTTCTAGTTTTCCACATTAACCTATTTTCATGAGTGCGGTTCTTGTTTTATCTTTTATAATTAGTGCATAAAAAAAAAAAAAATCTCTTAAACAAAGAGCGTAGTCGCCAAAGAAAAGTGGGCTTTATGCGATTCATCAAAATACAATAACTGAGGACCTAGTAGTTCAGGATCATACGGAACAAAATGCGTACGCATGATTTTATATATTCGGCCAACTAAAATCCCTAACAGACCTTTTTTCGCTTCAATTGGTAACAGTAAAAGTGGGCATCTATAAATCAACATATTGGCCAAATCGACTGTGACCACGAGGGAAATCAAAATGGGACCAAAAAGTGGTTAAAGTGGTAAACCGATGGTGCCGTTCACGTGGTGTTGAGGTCCATTTTTTCGGTGTGAAAGGGACACAGGGAATACCAACTGGGTCATGGACCCAAATCCAATGGTCATCGCTAGCAAGTACTGCAAGAACACAATCTATCTCTTTTTCACTTTAGAGACAAGTGAAATCCCACATGAAAAAACACTCACCACATACTCCTACTTGGTTTCGCTTTTCGCGTACAAGCGAATGGCCGGACAAAATCGTGTGTATCTCACTCACGTGCATCGATTCTGTGGAATTCACATGTACATGGCGCGATGCCGAATTTGCGTCCGTAACATTGTTAATACCTTACTGAAAAATAAACTACATCAAGTTAGTTGATTCTTTTAATTAACGCGAACTTATCTTCCGAGAGTTAACCGCCCATAATTGTATTTTGCACAAGTTAGTGTACAAAATAATTGGCTGTGGCGATTTATTAAGGTACACTTCATTACAGAGATAGTGGTAATTAATAGGCCTAATGGCTTATTTCCTCTAATTTCTGTCTTGTTTTCTAATGGTTACTTAGGAATTTTCAAATCAAGGTGGAAGTACATACGGCTCCTATCCGATCCCAATTTTTATTCTGATTAAAAGTATTAATTGGCTTTCAGTCATTTAGGAATCGACTACACGAATCCGTGTTTTGTATTGGGTCAGAATTTAGTCCAAGTCCTACATGATCATGCAATACCAAGAATTGGGTAGGGAGTACTGCAAATTATTTTAGGCAAGTCGATCGAGTACGTAGTGAATTCTTTAGGGTTTGGCTTAAAAGCTTTACAGACTTTCACAAATACGTTGGATTCAACGTGTTTATAATTCGAGCTGGTCTTAAATGAGTTAAACGATCGCTGATCATCATGAGCTGATATGTAAACTTTATTGCGTCAGGATATAGAATTAATTGTTCAAGTCTGACTTGAAAACTCGACGACTAGTTCGAAAAAGGTATTAGAGCATGTCTTGTTATATTCGAAATTCGTTTTCAAATACACCTTATCTAATTGAGTTCGAATAGCTTAGTTCGTTTATAATAGGAATCAGGAACGTGAGAGAGCACTCGTTGATTGACACAATGGTAGTCTCCTCTCCTAGTAATCAAGGGCTTCAGGAAGCTTTTGTTCTGAGGCTTTGACTCTCACCTACGTGCTTGTGCAGTACCCCATTTGAAAGAACTCCGGCCTGCTCCCCTGAGACTTGCTATATATCCTTTACTACGCCTAGTTGCCAATACTCGATCCCTCGAAAGAGAATAGCTGTCCGGCAATAGAAAGAAGATCCGATACAGGAAGTCTCACTCACGGCTGGGTTGGTTCCGATTTGCTTGATTTCTATAATAAGCCTTTTTATACAGGACTTTATTACGTCTTTATTTGAGTGCCTTTAATGGATAGTGAAATTAATCATTTGGAGAATTAGTAGGCCCAATGAGTCCATATCGAGTGGAGTATAAAAAAATTCATTTAATTGGATATCTGCTAATCGAGGGATCGAATAATGATTTACTACGAAGCATCTCGAAAGAGAGAGGGAGAGTCTGTGTAACCACGATGACCATTTGTTCCCCAGCTCATGCAATCACATATGTTTCCCCTTTTAGCTAATTCCAGGATACGATATTCCTGGAATAGTATTAGTACGCGTAACTTCTGCGCTACAGGAATCATAACGGAATCACACTGGTCATTGTAGGTTTTGTAGCCAGAATCCATTAGGGACAAAAGGGTAACCCTATTTTTTTTCCTTGGATAGCAAAGACCACGTTAAAAGATAAGAATTTGATTGAATTGACAAGTCACTATATATACATATTCATCTATACGAATATACTTGGGGCGATTTCGGAGACACATCTTTTGCGTGAAATCCATTTTGAAATTCTACGCAAACGATATTAGTCGTTCATTTAGCTTTTATCCTGTCAAATTTAGGGACAAATATTAAATGAATCTATCCGAATGAGTTGATTTTTTTTTATCCTTGCCGACATCCGAATGAGTTGATTTTTTATGAGAACTCTTAAAAATGTGTTTTAAACAAATTGAATGGCACCAGAACCGACCGGCCCCAATATTCTATGTCTATATACTTCATCCAACCTATCTCACGAAGTTAGAAGATAAATTCCCGACAGGATTGTGCGTGATGAAACCCAAAAGTTACCATAAAAGGTGGAACCCAAAAGAAAAGGATACTACGTGTAAACAACACATTGACGTACCAAAAAAAAATAGGACAGTTGTATATCACCCGATTATTCTTCTATATATATATGTGATTGAGGTTTCGTTTTGTTCGGCAATTTATTTGCTTATGGGCCTGTTTGGATGGGGGCTACCGAAGGGGTATTAATAATACTCCTCTTAAGATCGTGGGCCCATGGTTAAGTCATGGTTTGAGAACACATTTTGCCGGGTATTAGCTAAGCCTTAAATTCTCTTATACCCTCTAATACCCCCGGCGGGGGATTATTTATAGAGAGGTTCTGAGGTGTTATTACATTATACCCCCGGATAATACCCCATCTCTCTTTCATTTCAACTATAAAATAATTTTATCCCCTCATTTTATCCTTCATCCAAACCAAGTACTATTTAATCCTCTGGATGCTCTTCTGTCCAGATTTAATTGGATTTGGGCAAAATGTATATGATGGCAAACCAAACAAGCCCTAACTGTGTTGTTCGGATTCGCGAGGACGTGATGAAATCTGAAAGTAATTTCGATTATCAAACAATTTTGACTGTCAATCAGATTTTGTTTGAATTAAAGGTGATGTATCGTGAGAGAATGACCAAACTCGTAAAGCGATAAATAAGTACTTAAAAAATATGTACATTTTAACGGAAACGAGATTTTAAATTTGTGTGAATCCGGATGCTATTCTGTCTAGATTTAATTAGATTTAGGCAAAAGTATATGATGACAAACCAAACAGGCCCAAACTGCATGTGTTGTCCGGATTCGTGAGGACGTGCGTGATGAAATCTGAAAGTAATTTTGAATATTTGATTATCAATCAGATTGTTTGAATTAAAAGTGATGTATTATGAAAGAGAATGACTTTAACTCGTAAAACGGAAAATAAAAACTTAAAAAACAGAAACCTTAGCAGAACGGTATTTTAAATTATTTTTTTCATTTTCATAACTATTTCTCAATATTCCACCAAATATCACGATTTCTATCCAAATTCCAAAACCCTAGGAATATACTGAGATTCTGCAAGGCTGGCCAGCAATAGAGAGATCTAGGAGGTTTCACCACCAATATAGTTCTAAAAAAGGCAACCCTTAGCCACCGCTGGTCTCACAATCATGGGGCGGGGCAAAAAGGTTTGGACCACAATTAAAGGACCAAAGCTCCTAGCTCAAGCCATCACGACGTGTCCGCGTTCCCGGCACGCCACGTGGCTCATTCTCATTCGCAATTTATATGCTCATCTCGTTTCAAGAGACAAAAGGAATTAGGGATTCCTTTTGCACGCATATAGGAAACGGATTGTCTTCTGAAAAGGCAAATTCTAAAGAGTCGGTGTCCTGGGGCATAAGTTTGAGTACATTAATTGTATTTTTGTTATACCTATCGCAATATTTATTAATAACCAAGTTGAGAATACAAACGTTAAATCAAAAGAAGTCCAAAAATATTTTGAATGACGAATATGACCATAACTCTTTATCTTCCTCTATCTTTAAAATAAAAATTAAAAAAAAAAGCAAAAAGAAAGGAAAATGAGAGAACAAGCCTGTCACATTTATGTTTTTTGATACTTCTACGTGGAGGTTCAAGTTCAACCAAGCAGTACTGCCTGCACCTGCTATCAAAAGAATCCACCTTTGCCAGCAAGCAAATTAACTTAAGGTATGAATTTTTACCAAGTGTTGGGCACAATTTTACTACGCGTCCGAACAAGGAAAATATCATCAGTGGTTCACAAAAGAAGAAGAAAACCACTTTGAGCAATATAGAATTGAATCCTATATTTTGTGTGAAGTATTAAAACTCGTGAATCTTTCGTACGTATTAAAACATTTCACCTGCCTAATTTTTAAAAGGAAATAAGGATAATATTGTCATTACAAAACAGTATTATAAGCATTTATGCTGGTTTAGAAAATAGCTGTGAAAAGTGATACTGTGTGAGTATCCATAAACACAACTCCTAGATTTAGGTATATTAATTGCACCAAACTATTGCCCAAGGGGCACCTATTAGCGGGACCGTATTTTCCGATCACTTGTGATCGGTATTCGAGAAGGTGATTTTTTTTTGGTACGGTTAACCTTCTCTACTAGTTTTAACAAATGAAATATTTCGACCATCAAAGTGAATTCGGAGGGTCAAAATAGCCCAAAATTGGATAGGTCCAGTTGTTTTTTTTTTACAAAGGTTGAGAAGCATCACGTACCACCTTTCATGGCTTTTCCCTCGCTACACCTTTCTTTCTTTCCGTGCCATCAGATCATCCAATCGGTGTAATAATGGCGCGCAAGAGATCTTTTTGTCGATAAAGCTTCATAAAGAAAGGCGAATATCACCCTTTTTCTTTTCTTTATTTCCCACCTTTTCTCTCTCTCTCTCTCTCTCTCTCTCTCTCTCTCTCTCTCTCTCTCTCTGTGATTTTCTATGTTACAATTGTATCAAAGGAATATTTGTTGTTGAAGCTTTTGATGATGACGTCCTCAAATTCATTCGTTAATTAACAATTTCATGGATAATATAAGCATATTTCGTGCACGGTTTAATATTTAATTGTGAGTGGCTTTTATGGTGTGTACGTACGTCCAAAAGTTGCTGAGTGAGAATATAGCATGTTGGATTATTCTCATTTTCGGCAAAAAGAATTTAAAGAACTGTAGAGACTTGACCAATTGATAACTACTTTTCAGGGCTCTGAAGACTAGATTAGCGAAATAAACAGATTGAGTTAGGCTCAAACTTGAACTTGACTTTTGGATCGCTCAAACACACACTCTCTCTCTCTCTAGTTTTTCAGGGGCGTTGCCAAAAGTTTTTTGGGGGTTGAGGGGAGTAGGGATTTGGGGGATTTTCTGATAACACATTAGTAAGGCCTTGTTTCAGAAAAGGAAATAAGTATTTAATTTTTAAAAAAGTAATTTCAAGCTCAAAAATCATATGCTTACACAAATAATTTTTCTATCAATATTGATCTTATTTGATAGATCTCGTTGAGATATTTTATACGGTGTAAAAAAATTTTATTTATATTATTTTTAAATTTAAAATATAAAATAAATATTTATTTTTTAAAAATGTGTTCTGAAACAATTTTCTAGCTGTAGAAAGGCAGTGACGACGGAGAATAGGTTTGCATAAAGCTGTTTGGGGTCTAGCGAAATTCTCTCAGGGGCTCTCAGGGGTTTGCATTGGGCAGGGTGCTTTTCTTTGGGAATGAGCTAGTTATCATTGATCATGGGAAAACAGGTGGATCACCTCATGTAAAATATTTTTTTAAGAAATAAATTTTAAAATTTTATTTTCTGATGTTTAATTGACACATAAAAAATATTTTTTCCAAATAATTGCAGATTGTTGGTTTAGAAATATTTTAATCGAGTAAGCTCTCTCTCTCTCTCTCTCTCTCTCTCTCTCTCTCCTCCTCCTCCTCCTCCCTCATTTTGGATCTACTCCCTCTGTCCCGTTTTCTTTGCCCTTTTTGATATTTGTGTCAATTTTTAATCACTTATATCTTTCACTATGAATTTTCAAAAAAAAAAGTAATATGGATTTTATTTAATAGTTCTCAATTAAGTCTATAATACAAAGTTTTCAAAATTATGAAAAATATTATAGATTGAGAGATATAAACGTTTAAAAAACGGCACAAATAACGAAACTGTACAACCAAAATAGGAAGGAGGGAGTACTTGAGAGATTAAATTCTTTACACCGCCGGTGTAAACATTTGTTCCCTACCGACCGATTGGTACTCATAGCAGTACTCAATAGGACCTGACATGATTTGGGAGAAGCGGATTGAATACGTGGTTTTGGAAAATATAGGCCCATCGCGGGGTGAAACACAAAAATGGCTTACGGTCAAAATTAGAGGAAAACAAATTTACCCCATTGGTGCAAAATATTTTACCCAAACAAAGGAAAATGGATAAAATATTTTATCAAAAAATGTTTCACATCCAAACAAATGGAACACTAGTCTTTGCTTTTCTTGGGAATGATTTTGTTTTTGGCTTCTTGTCAACAATGTCGTGTTTTGTTTAGTTGCATGTTTTTTTTTTTTTTTTTTCAATAATAGAGTAGTAATTTTGAAGTAGGTTAAGTTTTTTCTAGGGGAGTCAAACTTTTTGAAACTCTCTGAATACGTTTCTTTTTCCTTATCATTTTTATTTCATCTTTAATTTGATCTTTCGTGATTAATGAAAATTTTCTTCGCCATACAAAAAGAAAAAAAAAAAAAGGCCTCCGTAAATCAATAATGCCAATATTTTGGAACTAGGTAAAAAGCAAGGACAGGAAATAGTGAAAGGTAGTTCTGCAAATTATAAGTAGAATAAAAGGGTGTAAAACAACCAAGAATTATGTCACTGCCACATATATGGAGTAGATGATTATCCTTGTGTTAAGTTTGGTGTAGAAATTATATAAGTTAATTTGTGTTAAGTACATAGTATTAGTTTTTTGGGGCGTTTCCGTTAATACTTTTGGGCAACAACTTATGCCATTTTATCATCTTGTTCATGACCTTCATGCTAATCAACCAGTTTTGGCATTTTAGCATATTGTTCATAATACTAATCAACAATTTATTCACATTATTTCACTCACAATCAACAACTTATTTAAGCATCTTATTTACACTAATTAATCGATAACTTCTTAATTAGTGAAAACAACTAACCACTTGTTAAAAACAACATCTTCTCCTTAACTTATTCGCCACAGGAAACATTCAAATCATGCTCTTTTATCTTTCTAAATTCTCCATGCAACCAAGTCATTCTGTGGAACCCATGCAAATTAAACATGATGGGCCCTGATATATAGTGTTTTGTCTCCAAGCCAAGTGCTATTGGAAAAGTCGGTCAAAGCTAGTCCACAATTAATGGAGCATTTTTGAGATTTTACAAAAGTGTTACACACACAATGATTGTGTAAAATACAATACATAATCAATCTCTAACCGTCCGTTGCTATAATAAATGGTTAGGATTCGCTCAAACTTTTCCCCATAAAAGTTAAACTTTTCCTTGGAAGAGTTTTTTTAAAATTTAGACCGCCCAAATACGCACACAACCAACACAACGGTTGTGCAAGTAGCATTTTTGAGTATTTTATTAGTACTATATACACATAGATTAATATTGCTTACCCGT
This sequence comes from Rhododendron vialii, assembly GCF_030253575.1. NCBI lineage: Eukaryota > Viridiplantae > Streptophyta > Magnoliopsida > Ericales > Ericaceae > Rhododendron > Rhododendron vialii. Next base: position 38,712,210 of record NC_080557.1, on the reverse strand, counting down.
GAAGCAATGCTTATTGGAGTAATAAAGGTTACATATGTGACATAAAAAGCATAATCAGATATATATAAACATGTGTCAATAGCCAATTACAATTGCTGATCAAGAAAACCTATTCCATTTTTTTTTTTTGGTTGCAATTCCACTATATATAGCACGGATTTGCTACTAGGTAATTTATTCAATATATCAACATTGATTTTCCGGTGTTATTTGTCTTGTTAATTACTCTTTCGTCCCAAATTGTTAGTTTCTTTTTAAAAACTTTGCCATTTTAAGATTTAAAAAAATGAAGCACTTTCTTGCATAATGTTCCAGAAAAAAAATTTCCACTAATTTAAACTACTATATAAGGGAAATCTTCAAAGTTCAAACTGATGTGAAAATTGAAAAAATTACTATGAAAAGGAAGTTCTTAATTTTTTTTGATAAAACTAGTGTAATTTTCGAAAAATAATGGACCAACAATTTGAGTTACATCTCTCTCACTAAAACCTTTTTTTAATCAATTTATGAAGTATATTTATTTCAAGAGAAATGAACGTCCAAACTTTAAGCGTCCATTCCTCTTTTGACAAATATAATTCGATCAAGTCTTTCATCGATGTCAAATTAACATCATTTTTCAGCTAATTAATGGTACAGCCCATATCGGGACCTAAGAAATTAACCGATCGATCTAATCGATAAATAAGACTACCACAATCGATTTTATTTTACGCCACATGTAAGGAATCACAAAGTAGCTAGCGATCTTCTTCTGAGAATCTGAGATGAGATCATCATCTCAATCATCCAACCCAAGTTGAGGAATCGGACGAGACCTAACATATGGGTTGTCCTCATACTCAAAAAAGGAACAAATTTATTAAAAGAAACACTTTCAGGCTTTATATATATATAAATAATATTAATCGGCCATGAATGCTGCTGCATGCGATTACAGAGATTCCCAACTGCACATTTTTATATTACTTGTTTATCGGCAACTGTGGTGCATTATTGAACTGGGGGAGCTGTAGAGGAGAAGGAACCCTAAAAAATGCCAAAGAAAACAGCTTGTATGGATAGAAACAGTCCAAGCTATGTCACAGTCCCAAAGTACGTGCACGTATAGGGAATATCATTTGCGAGCTTACGGTTGAATTTCCCCTTCTTCTTTTTTTGGTTTAAAAAATTAGGGCAAGGGTATAATGGGAATTCAAATATTTGAAATAGATAGATCCTTTGTGTTGTAGTATAAGCGAATATATATGATTAATTTGTCGTGAGTTTATCGATGTCCGATTAATGTTTGAAATAGATTCTCTGTGGGTATTTTCCGTTGGTGGTTTGGTTTCTATGTGTGTGTGTGAGAGTTCAATGTTGTCAGACGTGTTGGGTTTGGTCCGTTTCATTGCTTTAATGTTGAAGGATTAATGGTGCTTCTATTTAGGAAAAGTCTTTCTGCCTTTGTAACCGTCCATGCTTGTGTTAAAGGATAGATATGCACTTTGTATATTTTTTCCCTATGATTATCAAGGGTAATGTTATCCTTTTTGGGGGAAAAAAAAAAAAACAGAGGTGCTGTACAAGTATACAACAGATAACGAAGGGTACTGTTCAAATGGGCCCGAGGATGCGGATATGGCTCTCTAGTCTATTCAGCAATCCACCGGTTATGTTCAATTTCTTACCATTCGTGGGTTCATTTCAGACTCATAGCAATGATCCAAATTGTTCATTTCAAAGATTGTGGGAAAAAGTTATGCCAAAAATCAGTTTAATTGCATATCGATAACTACATGAACAAATTACCAAGTGCAACAAAAAAAATGGACGATGGAAGGTCTATTTTTTCTCACACCATTCTTCTTTTTTTTTTCCCTCACAAATGTGTGATTTCTCGTAGCTGTAAATGATTAATTAATGTTCAATTGAACTAATTTTTGGCTTGAAGTTTTTTCTATATCAGATCTATTAATTATAAATAAGATTAATGTGTCAAACTCTGTAAATTGTTACTGTTTTTATTGATAACTGAATATCCAGGTCAGCTTATGCACACATCGACTAATTCCGGGGCCCTGAAATTACCGACCGGACAAACCCTATGGTGGCCTCAAGGTTTGACATGTTTGACCTCCATGGGTTTCAAACGTGCGATCTCATGAATAACAACTGCTAATTTGTTTTCTCATATCCAATTGGCCAAAGTGACACCAAACTCCTTGGGGAGGAAAATTTTTCAGTGCCGGGTAGGTATCACGTGTTGCCCGCTTAGCGCATCCGAGCCGTCCATTGTATTTTTGAACGGCTCGGATTTGGAGAGAAAAAAAGGAGAGAGAAAGTGATGGGGTGAGAGGAGAGAGAGAGTTTCAATCCGAACCATCCAAAAATATATTGGATGGCCCGGATGTACCAAAACGGGTACTACGTGGGATATACCCACCCAGCTCGCGAAAAATTTCTCAGAAAACTTTCCAACAGTCGCAACGTCTTTTGTGGTATGACTTGTTTTCCATTGTTGTGTGAGAATTGTGGAATGGGACAGGCTCTAGTGCACCTGCCGCACTACACCATATATACAGTGCGGCCGATTTAATCGTCCATTTTGGTACGGACAGTTTGGATTTAATTCGAGCTCCCCCAAATGCTAACCGTCCATTGTTCGGATAAAAATATGAGCTGTCTATTACCGAGATGAACGGCCGGATTGACCAATCGCACTACACGTGTAGTGCGGAGGTACATTACAGCACCCCGGGTCCGAGAATTGTTTTTCCATTGTTAGCAACCAATTAATGCGAAAGTACAAAAATAATGTTAGATCAATTTTCAAAGGTATTGCCACTCACCAGGCAATGGGTTCTGACTCACTTTAGTCAAAAACTATTGGACTGTTTTTAGATACAGGTCTGACATATGCAATTAGTAGCAAACAGCAATATTCCTCATAGTCAATAAAATAGGCTGCGGATCAAAATAAATAAATAAATAAAATAGGCTAGGATCAAAAATAAAAAAAATAAAAAAATAAAATAGGCTGAAATCTTTTGGTGTTTTTTTTCCCGGTACACTGGGAAATGAGTTAAACAAATGAAAACAAGTTTGCCCCAGTGGTCAGGACGGTTGTCTAGACTTTGAGAGTACTCCTCAAGATCTGAAGTTCGATTTTCTACCGAGTGAATACCCTGAAGTAAGTGGGGGCCGTGACTGGCGTGGCCGCCCTAGTTAATTCGCCCGTAGGTTTGGGTTGCACAGTCGGGTCCATTTATTGGCCTGGTTATAGAGTTGTTCCTCTGTTAAAAAAAATAAAATATTTAAAGAGTCAGTCCCTCAAAAATACCATCGTTGCTGCGTAGTGCATATGTGTTGCTAACTACAGTGTTCGGATCAACTTAAGCACACCTCAACTAATCATGGATGACTAAATATCCCACCGTAACAGCGTATAATAACAATAATGGTCATAATAAAAGAAGGAGTGAATGGAGTATAATTTATATGTAAGCAACATTGACTTTTGAAATGGTACGCCGGCCAATTTTCTATGTCATCATTTTAAATACTTCGTTAGTCAACTCCGAATCAATACATGCATGCGTCGTGTGCAAATTTCTTTTAAGAATAATAATAATAATCACAATCATTTCTTTTAAGAATAATGATAATCTCACGATAATAATAATCACAATCATTTCCAGTATTTTTTTAAGCACGGCTGAACATTCCTTTCTCTCACTTCATTTCTTTTGGGGATCTGGCTTCAAAATGAAGTTTGTGCATCTTAGGGGCTATTATGAGTTCGCTTGATGATCGAAATCGTTCATCTTTTATAGTAAAAAAATCAAGCTGATCTGATACCAATCAATGCATGTGATCAGAAAAAAATTTATCATCCAAGAAAGAATTGCTTAATTATGTTCCGATCAACTATTGATTTGTATCAGAGTCCACAATAGGGCCCAAAATGCGTAAGCGAATAATTTGTTATTTATTAATTGAGAGTTATAATTAAACCAATTCACCCAATGAGAACCAGTTGACCTAGGTATGCTACACAGTACTATTTTTAATTAGTATCATCATAGACTTTGAAAAAACTTTCAAATTTTTTAAATTCAGTCATCTTTAAAAGACCACCACCCCTTTTAACAGAAATTCTCAAATGGATCATAACTGTACAGCCCATTATGTCATTTATTTAATATTATATACTACAGTATGATGCTTAATTAAAACTACTCCGTAGGCAAGCATCATGTTCTACTAGGTTTGTTGATTAATTAGGAGTACTACTTTAATTTTACTTACTTTTTCTTTTCTTTTTTTGCATCAATTGCTCATCTAGGAAAAAGTGTAAATTAAATAAGGATTATGACCAACTTCTTGAGTTTTATTGGAGGAGAAAAAACTGATGGCGTGGGATTACTGAAATTGTCCGAACACTCATTCTCGTACGGTAAGCAAAATATACGGAGTGATATTATGAAGTCAATCCAATATGGTATGAAAACAAGCAATTTTGAACCACATGCTTCACCATGAGCAATCTACTTTATCGGATTTCAGGCCAAATTTGAGACGGAGCTTCTCATATCCATATCTTTGAGATTGCGAAAGAGAAGGTTTACTAAAATTTTCTATTTGTTCTCAAGCCTTTAAATAAGGAGTTGTAGTAGTATTTTATTTGGACTTATCCGCAATTAGCGTTTTTTTAGCTGTATAAGGGCCTTTGTGCAAGGAAAGTTCCATTTTGTTGGTAGTTTGTTCTTCCTATTTTCCTTGCACAAAGGCCCTTATAGGGTGGTGTAACTGGTGTTAATGTCAAAACTATTTTTGTTATTGTCAAAATAGTTTTGGCATGCATTATTGAAAGAAGCTTTCCGGTTTGTGCTCGTGCTCAAGAGCTGAGCTCACACATAGCACGAGCTCATGCATGCACAAAAATGCGGATTATGTGACTCAGGCTCCGTTTGTTTCGATTTAAAATGTTTTTCATGTAAAATATTTTTTTAGAAAACAAACTTCAAACTTTTATTTTCCGGTGTGGGGTTGACACTTGAAAAATATTTTCAGAAATCGACAAAATAGTGTAGAGAGAGCGGGGGGGGGGGGGGGCTTAAATGGTGGAGAGATCTGAAAATATTGGAATTGAACGTGGGTCAGAACTGACGATCGAGGAAATTGAGCAGTGAGAATTGCTGTAGAAGGCAGCAGGTTCATTTCGAAAAATAACTTACAGAAGATTTAAGAATAAATCATTTTCATTTACGCAACCAAATACCAATAAATAAATAAAATATTTTATGTCTAAACAAACGGAGCCTGAATTTCAGAATTTGTGGTCTGGGAGAATTCGGTGGGCATTAGGCATGCACCTACTTTGCCTAATGGACGGCCAGCCATTAGCTGAATCAAGACCAAGAAAGAAAGGGAAAAAAAAAACAAAAAACAAAATGCTGAATAGGTTGTAGATAAGGTTTAGGGGGATTCAGTGGTATTTGCTTTATAGGCAGACAAGGTGCATCCATTTTTCCTTTCTCCATCCTCGTTCTGTGGCAAAGCAATTAAGTGCTTTTTTTAAAATAATTTTGGTTGGTTCTCGGAAAAATATTTGAGCAAAACGACTACAAAATGTGAGAAAATTTTGGGTGCAAATAGAGTATAGTCCACGTGGTGCACCCGAGCGCGCATCCGGACCATCCAGGATTTAGAGGCCGAGAAAGATGAGAGAGAGTACTCGGATGCGCACTGGGTACCGCCTTGGTACCCAATTTGCACCCAAAAACTTCTCACAAATTAAGCCTCCCATCAGCAACATAACGAGTCATTAATTGGACTAAAGGAAACATGAGTGTTCCACTAATCATACTAAATATTTTGGTCCCTATTGGCTAATGCTATGTTGCCTAAATCCTATTGGCGGGCGACACCGTTGCACCCAATCTTTCTGATAATCATACCAAGCGAAAACTTTTGCGCAAACTTTTTCGAACATTTTTTCTACGATTGTTACTCCCTCCGTCCCTTTTTAGTTTTTATGGTCCAATATCTCATTTTCCACTGTTGTTCAATAAGTGTTCATTTTAAAAAAGTTTGTCGGTAAAATTTAGTAAATCTTCCATTCAGCCCTTTTGAGGAGTAACTACGAAGAGTTAGATTTCAGATTGTTTGAAATATCGTCTCTATAAAAAAAATTAAATTTACAAAGTTGGACAACAACCACAAAATAAAACTCGTGACGGGTCAAGAAATTGCACTCTGAAGCTCAAATAGAGAACACAGACCACACCCACAAATTGATCAACATCACTAACTTTTGGGTAGAAGTGGATGACGTATCGGCAGCAACTTCACATATTATTCAGACCCACTCTAAATTAGGGCTTCTTCCCAAACAACAAATTGGGCAAAGGAGAGGACAACTTATGAAGGGCCCCATTTAATGGAAGTGACAGCCCCCTAGTGTTTCCACACACATTATATATTCCTTGTAATTTGTTTTTTTTTTTTTTCTTCGGTTCAGAGGTGTTCGGACCAATTTGCGTCCACCTTGATCAATCCCCTCGTTGGCTGGTCAAAGGCACGCCTCCAACCGGAACTATGGGATGGATTCACAAGAAATTTACTTTTCTAACGGCCTAACCTAAAAAATCGGACCTGATTAATTTTGCGGGGAACAAACCTATATCACCAACCGAACTAGCGGGGGGGCTCTTGATGATTGTTATTATTCCAATGCATATGTGGAAATAGATATATACACCATATTTATGTGGTGATTCTTTCTGGATGTTGGTTTTTTGCTGCCCAATCATGGTGGCTCTGAAAGTGATTCCTTTTGCTTCCTCTTTAAGCCATTTTCATCCAATCAACATCCCTAGCTCTTTTTCTCTGCTTTACCTAAATTGGGCAATAACTTTGGAGTAATGCTTGTGTGAGAGTGAGACTCTGCTCCTGATTTCCTCTTGTTATCGGTTGATGGTACCTTCTTTATTTGATCAACGAAAGGGAAATGGTTTTCGCACTTCTCGTTCGTACAAAAATACCTCATGTACTGTTCTTGTCAAGTCTCGGTGCCCTTCTTTACTGATTCTTGATGCCCTTTTTTCCACAAACGATCAAAGGGTAAGTTGGTCAATTAACCTAAATAATGACAAAAATACTAGAGTGAATTTGTCAAAAATTTAAAGTGTCAAAATCACGACCCATCGAGAAATTCTAGCGGTACAACTCTACCCAAGATCCTTTTATTCTGAATAGAAGGTTAGAAAGAGATGATCAAGATCAACGTGTGACAATTCTTTCTGGGCATTGATCACATGTTCCTACTACTTCCTGGAGAGTTGCAATACAGAGCAGAGCCTCTGTTTTTTATTACTAATTTCCAAAATTTTCGGCTTTTTAACTTGTAATCGGAGAAGTTGAAGAGTAGCAGTAAAGCAAAATAGAGAGTAACCCTGTTGTTGACATCTAAATAGGAAAACATAATTAGTTAAGGTGCGCGCAAACTGATCCGAACACTTGAGTATAAAAAACAAAGACATCTAAAGAGGAAAAAACTCCCAGTCGCACAATGAACAACAACATGTGAGATGGTTATAGTTTATTGGGCGACTGAGAGTTGTGCCAATGATGAAGAGTTTATAGAAAAACTTTCAAATAAATACCAATAAATCATATAAGAAAAAGTATGTTCAGTGACGAAAAAGTGGTGACGAAAAAATAAATTCGTCACTATTTTGACAACTTCCGCGACGAAATTATTTCGTCACCAATTATAACTATTTAGCGACGAAAAAAATATTTTCGTTTAGCGACGAAAAAGATATTTTCGTCGCCAAAAGAGTAAAAAATGAGACGAAATTATTTTTGTCACCAAAGATAACTATTCAGTGACGAAAAACATATTTCGTGGCTAAATGGACCAATTTGGCGATGAAAAATATTTTCATCTTCTTTTTTACGTTTTCAGCGACGAAAATTTCTTCGCCAAATGGATACCTTTGGTAATGACATTTATGAATTACGCTTTGTTACCAAATATACTTCGGGCATAACTCTTTGCTCAAGACTTCGATTGAGATAATTTAAATTGGGTTTGAACAATAACATAAAGAGCTACGACTTTCATGCTTATTAAAATTGCTAATTTTAATGTTTAATAGTTCAAAATATATTTTAATGTTAAATGTATGTGTTATATATTAGATATTTCAAACGTATGTTGAATAATTGGTTAAAGCTTGCGTGCAAAACTTAGGAGACTTGGGTTCAAAACCCAGCAGGAGTAAGAGAGTGGGATTTTTTTTCACATATGAGAATGTCTTTTGTGACGAAAAATTTCGTCATCGACGGGTCACCTTTGACAAGCCAAATGGAATAATTTGTGACGAAATTTTTTGTCATCAAAAAGCACAGGTGACGAAGAAAATTTCGTCACCAAGTCATTTTTCCGTAACGAAATTTTTCGTCACCAAAAGGTAGTATCACGCCCTCAATTTTTAACATAAATAATAATAGCTTTCGATAAATGGAATCCGCACAATAATACAAGTATTACCCCAAAAGACATTTCTTAAACTATCAAGAGTATGATCAAGTTTAAAAGTTTACAATAATGGCACTCTAGCCCCAAATTTTTAGAGATTAGTCAAAAGAGAGTCAATTTAGAGATTACATGATTTCTAAGTCAAAAGACTATATCAAAAATTACAACTACATCTTCCAAAAGAGTTTCACAGAGGTGTCAAAGTAATTCTTCCATATTAGCTTTTAAAATGAAGATGTCAGATATGCACTACAAGCACTCCATGCCAATGACCTTGAGAGGTACCTAAAAATGATAATAGGTTGAGCTACACTAATCCAATAGAAAATTCTTTACATAAGCTATATATATGAAAATACGATGAAGTATGTACCAAGAGTAGATGAATTTCAATAAGCGATCATGGGGAACAAAGGGTCACCGCAATGCACAAACAGACCACGACTATAGCGTTCTTGGCATCTTATAGATATTCCTAAATAAACTTGCCTCAATCTAAATAAATCTACAGTAGATACTCAACTATTTCATTACTCCTCGTACTAATACCTCAATTTTTCTCGACTTCCCATTGATGGTAATCAAACTCTGTTTCCATAAAACTTTTTTTTTCTTTGTTTGCAAATGATTTTGAGAAATACAAAATCCATACGAGTCAAGCTTCATTGATTCGAGCTTGAATTCCGAAGTCCGTTGATTTATACCCAAATACCCAAAATCATTGATTTGCTCAAGAACGCTCCTCTTTCCAAAACCCAAAAATCCTTTCTTTTCAAAATCTTTATAAAAATTAACCACATATCCATTTCTCAATATTTGCACATTAATCCACATATCATCAATCTCTATTTTCACATGTATCACGCGTGATTCAGTCATCTCACTGAATGTCCATGGTGATACCCGTTCAATTTCAGCTGGTCATCTCACCATTTTGGTCGTTTTACCGAAAGGTGATACCCGTAGTGTCCAGCCCGGTCATCTCACCATTGAGTGGTGATACCCATAGTGTCAAGCCTTGTCATAATCATATATCGATTGATAAATCACAATTCAAAGTATTTCAAACAATCAACCATATCATAACATCAACTATTAATTAAATACTCGTCTTTCCCCTACATATATCTCAATACCCTAAGTAACGTACCAACTCATGGCGACTCTAGGACATATTACCCACCAATATCGATACTTAGAACTCATGGAACAAGGGCCGAAGAAATTTAGAAAGATCGACGAGACGAATCATGAGGACTCGAATTACTATGCTACCTTTCCGATCACTAAACAGACTCACGTCTACCAATTATACTCATCACAATACCTCGCACAGCCTACGGTACTTCTAAACAACTTTACGGTACACCTTCCATTTACAACGGTACTAAGTTTACGTTTAACGAGTGTCTCAGAAATGGGAACGATTAATGAGTCATTAGAGGTCAAACAATCAAGTTACGAGATGGTTTAATGATGTCTAAGAGGTATTAGAAATTATCGGGGATCCAAACAGTGGAATTTAGAACAAAAGTTGCAAAACTCTCCATAAGCAATCTTTATCAATACTACTCAAAATGGTATCGATACAGATGGGCTAAGAAACATTTCAGACGAAATGGTATCGATACCAAGCAGAGTGGTTTCGATACCAGGTCAGTTCGAGCAGATTTTCAAGGGCAAGCTCAACAACAAAACTCAACGATCCATGGCACGATTAAGCACATAAATCACTCATAAACGCAAAGAATGAGCAAGAAATCCCTACCTCACGGTTAGAAGTTTTAAACACGAGATCAACGAACGAGCCCTAGCTTCCAAAGTTCCGAAATCCTCCAAGAACGAAGCCAAGCTCAAACCCACGCGATCCAAGGATTGAATCATGCTTAGATGATGGATTGGAGGTCGAGATATGTGGGTTTTGAGGTTGGAGGATGAGTTTTGGTGGTGGAGAGAGAGCGAGAGAGAGAGGAAGAAGTTGGGATTTTAATCTCCTACTCTCACACACACCTATATATATTAACATATACACTAATCATACTTGCACTTCTTTCAATAGCAATCCTATCACATTGACTCCAAATCTCATAAACACATATTTCACATTTTTCTCAATTTCTAATATTAATAAACCTTTAAATAATTTCAAAAATTACGGGTCTCTACAGGTAGGAATTCTCAACAACCTTTAGTTGACAAATTTTTTTTCGTCCTCGATATTATTTGTGACAAAAACATGCAATTTGTGACGATTTTCATTCGTCACCCAATGCAATTTTTCTTGTAGTGAATCGTACAGTTACCTAGTAAATGTGCAAAATTCTTGCCCAATCATACGACTCTGAGCGCAGCCGCCCGGTGCTAGCGTGACCGAGCACGTGTGGGTAGACTTCACTGAAAACATGATGGCTGGCACAAAACACGGTCAAATACCTGCAATTAAACAAGTACTCGACAAAAATCAGAGTCGCCACTTGGTTTAGATCCAAGAACCATGAATGACTCTTTTGGAAAGGCTTGATCCTTGCATCACCATAGATGGGTCCCGGGGCTAAGGTATCGAGTGGGAAAGTGTTAGGCACCCACTCCGCCCAATCTAACGATTGGCCTCTACTCATCACCATTGGTTCAAATCATCTTTATCCTAAATGCAAGAGACTCAAGCAAATGGATAAGTAAGTTTTAGCAAACACGTTTTCAAAAAAGGAGTCTTTTGCAAGAGGGAAAAAACTATTTGAAAACTACCTCCGTCGAACACAGCACACAGAAAAGAAAATAAAAACATGCAACTTATGGATGAGGGCCTAGAGATGAACAACACATCATCATCCTGCATCCACAGGTGATGATCAACAGCCATCTTTAGGTCCTCATACGGTCTCTAAGTCTAAACTAGCACACAAAAGATTAATCTGCCGTTGCGAATGCCAGAAGGGTACCTACTTCTAGGGGAGTTACCGTAAAGCTAACGAGCATAGCAAAGGCATGAATTAAATGGGAACATACAACATGGAGTATTAGACTAAACATGAGACTGAGCAGAAATAGGAAGTATGCATGAACATGGCTAGACACGACTGAACAAACATGCGATATGAATGAATTAGGAAACTAGCTAAAACAAGAAACCTGGCCTGATTAGGAAACTTTCCAATATAGGAAACTTGACCATATTAGGAAAGTAACCTGATTAGGAAACCTGACCAAATTAGGAAACTTTCCAAATTAGAAAACCGGATCAGATTAGGAAAGTAACCCGATTAGAAAACCACACGCATCGACAGGCTACTCAAGGATAATCATGAGGGCATAACAACTAATTAAATGAACATCACGCTCATATCCGACATGCAGGGGTAAAATACTATTTTGACATGCTCGGGAGAAATTAGCATCATAATGGCTGTAATTGGACAGAGTGACAGCTGTGATCGGGCAGCATAACAGTATGGACTAAGATATCAATATGCATGAAGATAGCATAACGGTAGGGGTAAAATGGTAAATATGCATGTGAGTAGAGTAACGATTACGTGGATGCATGTGCGAGTGATCATACAGACAGAGTAACGACATGGTAACTTGTGTAAAGAATTAAACGTGCAACATTACACTAGTCATGCATCAAGGACAAAATGGTCATTACACATGAACTACCTAAACCCTAGGTTAACATGCATAAACAAAAGCTATACTAGCATGCGATATTAAAACAAATCAAAAGCCTAAACTTGCTTGAACTAAGCAAGAATATAAAATAAACCCTAAGCATGCGACTAACTAATTAAACTAAGCAATAATTAAATAGTAGCTAAACTAAACAATAAAGAAAATAAAAAAGAACGACATACCTTGACTCCACGAGACCAAGCAGACCGGCCTCAAGAATTGAGCAAAAACTAGAACTAGATTGCCCGTAGTGAAGTAACTTTGATGCAAGATGCTTTCGGCAGCCTAACGGCGTAGAAAAAACTTTACTATGCCCGAATGCTAACTAAGAAAATTTAGCTTGCTCTCAAGCAGTGAATGAACCGAATAATTCTGAACGACAGTTCTAAGCGAGTTGAAATTTATGGAGGTAAAAGGTTTATATAGGGTGAATTTGCGGAGGAAAAACGCTAAATTTTCTATGTGGGACTACAAAAAACACTGAAAATGCGGAAATCGAGAAAAAACCACAAAACGATGCCATACCACCACACGAAGGCCGACCCGGCCTTAGCCTTTTATGGGCCCAGGCATGCCTGGTTCAGTTCAAGTTTGTTTTGATGCGTTCCGAGCTAATTTTTGGGCAAAAACCAACAACGATTTGGGCTAAAAATAGGACTTTTATGGGCTAAAAATAAATCATTTAACGTACTAAAAAGACTCAACACTTTTCAAAAATATATTTTAGAATGAAACGCAACATGATTTAAAAAGAAAGCTTGCAACTTGATAAAAATATTTTGAAAGGAATGACAAAAGGCTATCTTCGAACATCAATGCATCAGAATCACTTCTCTAGGATAATCGTAATCGAAAGCGACATTCTCATCATTGGGCGGCCGTTTGGCAGGAGGCCTAAGAGTTACGGACTAACAAATGGGGTGTCTACAACGACCTTCGAAATTGGTTTTTAAATCTAAGCTGATTGCCCAAGTTTAATATTGTAACAAAAATCTTCCGATTTGCCCCTTCAAATTGTAAAGTAATAGTCAACAAATGAAATGGTTCAGTATTTAGATGCTTCGTCACAACCTAACCGTTGAAAGGATTAAAAACCCTAAGTGTAGGGGCTAGGTCGTTGAGAGCATAATATCTTGTAAGACCGGGATCAAATCTACATGGAGCTTCATCTATGACTTGTTCGGAAGTAGGTTTAATGCAAGGTTTTTTGGCATTTAGACGGCCAATTATTTGTTTTGATTTGAATGGTGGAATTCTCTCTCTCTCGAAAAGACTAGAATTGAGATTTAACTAAATTAACAAGTGGCATGGTCTAGAAGTTCCTAACACCCATAACTTAGGCCAATTCATTTTCGTCATTGATTACTCGGTTGAGATACGCGGCAAAGTTTCTCAACCGGAAGATTTAGCGATAGAAATCATTAAGGGCTAGAAAAAGGAGTTTGGACACGGAGCGAGTTCTTTGATGCATTTGGCAAACACAAGGCATGTCCTAGCTCCAAGCATCATGTATGGCAAGTAGCAAGCTCTTGCCTACACATGATCAAAAATGTTAACAATGCTAAATTTTGGTTCATAAAAGGTGAACTCAACTCGAATTCAAACTAAACGTGAAGATTTATGAAGAGAAAAGCAAGATTAACTCAAGACATGAAGTGTTATTCACCTCATGACCAAGCCTTAGTGACTACTCACACACACTTGAAAGATAAAGCATGGAGATAAAAAGATACATGAGATTTAACTGATAAAAACAGAAATAAACTTGATATTAATGACGATCTCGTCCGTACAAACAACTTTAATAAACGAGAAAATTAACGCACCACATTTGGCTTATGGAGTTCTTAAGAGATTACACTTGAAAAAGCTTGAACAAAAACTATGAAGTTCCAAGAGAAAAAAAAGAGAGGAGAACTAAGCATAAAGGTAAATCCTTGAAAAAAATGAGAGAGAGAGAGAGGGAGGGAGGGAGGGAGAGTGCTTTTTATACATCTCAACTTCTCTCTTAACATATATCCTAAAAACATACTATAAGTAGCAAGTATTCTATAAATTGAAGGTTAAAAAAGTAGCAAAATCTAGTCGAAGGGCATTGGTATCGATACCTATGCAAAAACGTATTGATACCCTTGGTTCTGGACTGGCTCTAGGCAACTAGTATCGATACCAAGTCAAAAAGGTAAGCTGTCAGTGATTCTATTGTAGACGATGGGTATTGATACATTTTTGTATTGGTATCGATACCCAAGCTTCTGGAATGATTGAAACCAATTGGTATTGATACCTTTTTGCCATGGTATCGATACTCAATGGCTTAGAGACAAATTCAAGCATGGGCTTCCTCCCTTGGCCTTCAAGCATCCCGAACACCTTCCGGTACTTCATTTCTTAGTTCTTGGGACTCGATGGCATAGCGCCACGTGGCCTCAGGTACTTGGACACCCTCGAGGGTTATCCTAGGTGTCAACATGCCTTGTTCTCGCAGTTTACCTAAAACACTTACAAAACTATCTTCTGCGCAAATTGAATGCACTCATCATATCCAGTAACTTGCGGGAAAAAACTCCCTCCGGCCCAATTTATTAGTCTTTCGTTCTATTCTAACAGGATAAAAAATTAGTTATATCTTTAAATTGTTAATGAATTTTCTATTTAATATGAATCTTGTTGACAGATCTCAATTGATTCTATAATACATACGTAAAATATTATAAATTAAAGGATATTATCAGTTAAAAAGTGACACGAACACTAAAAAAGAATAATTAAATTGGGACGAAATGAGTATTTTCTTCCCAACAAAAATGCATCGCTTTTAAGTATTCGTTTAGCAAACTGCATGAACAATCTTTTCGGAACGGAATAGTATTTAAAAAATGTCAATGGCAAGTCGTTTGCTCGGATTAGGGCTGTTACTCGAAACCGAAAAATTGATCGAAACAGGAAAAACCGGACCAGACCGAATTTTTTAAACCAGTTGAATAATTTCGATCCGGTTCCGGTTTATAAAATTTTAAATTTTATAAACCGGAAAAATAATTTCGTTCCGGTTTATGTGTTTTAAAAACCGGTTGAAACTAGACCGGTTATATATATATATATAAACATAGGGGAGGGGTTGAATTATGGGTTTTTGGTTGATATTTTGTAGTGTATATTGGTCTAATAAATATATTTATTATATAAAAACTATTTTTATGGACTTAATTATGTTTTTATGGTTTTTTTTTATGTATTGGGCTCAAAATTTATCCTTTTTTGTTGGGCCCAAAAAGAATGGTTGAATTATAAATTTGTGGTTGATAATTTATGGGTTGAATTGTGAATTTTTTGATGTGTTGGGCCAAAAATATGGCCAATGAATGAAAACCGGATAAACCGGACCAAAACCGGTTAAGCCGGTCGAAACCGGACCGGTTTATCTCAACCAGTTCTGGTTTCTAAAAATCTCAAACCGGATAACCGGTTTCGACCAAAAAATACACCCAAACCGGACCGGTATCACCCCTAGCTCGGATGACCTACGCTGAGGTTTTTTTTTTTTTTTTTTCCAAAATCCATTCCCCTAAAGGGTCTTTTGGTGGGTGGGGGTGGCGTAGGGAGGGTCCCATCCCATGGATACAATTCCAAAGGCATTTCTGGGCTCCTATAAGTGGGAAAAAAATGCAGTGTCGCGTGGGTAGCACCACGTGATGTTCATTCGGCGCATTCGAGTCATCTATTACGTTTTTGAACGGTTCAAATTTGGAAAAAGAAAAAGTGTTGGAGTGAGAGAAGAGAAAGAATTTCAATTCGAACCGTCCAAAAATGTATTAGACAGTCCGAATGTGATGAACAGATACCACGTAGAATATGCTTGTCCGACAGCAAAGAATTTCTGCCTATAAGTACCCCCGCTGCCCTCCCCCTTTGTATTAAGCCATCACAGCCATAACCACACACAGCCACATCCCCCCTGCCTACCTCTCTAACCCATTCTCATCTCCATTACCATCCCCCTCTTCCCTTCTTCACCACCAATTTTATCATCTCCATAACAGACCCTGTTTCTTCCTTGAGGAGGTAAACTCTATTTCTCTCTCTCTCTCTCTCTCTCTCTCTCTCGTGTATGTACATGTATATAGAGATGGCTGTATTGTTGCTACATGCATATATGTGTCCTAATACGTTAGTTAGCACACTCAAAGGCTCTGTTTCCTTCCAGAACTTGTTTAATTTATTTACTAGGAGTAGTTATTTTGGAACGGTGAAATAAAATAATTTATTTTATCGATTGACAAGAAAAGTTCTACTTACTAGCTAGGAGTACAACGTTACAAGAAAGAAAGAAAAAGAAAAATTCCAGTAAAAACCCTTGCTCAAAGACACTCTCTGTATCGGCTAATAATAGTAATTTTCTGGAGATCTAAATCTGTCCCTCTTGATTGCTGATTCTCATAATCTCACTTTCTTTCTCTGCAGTCAAAATGGGTACAATCGAGAAACAAGGCATAGTCTCAATCCTGAGGTCTGATTCCGACCAAATCAAGGCTCCCTCGCTGAGGAGAACTCTCTCAGCAGATATGTCTTCCAAGAAATGGCTGGCTCAGAGTGGGTTTTCACCCATGAAGAAGATCGCTTCATCCGAGAGACTACCCAATCTGGTTGCGGATTCGTCTTCTTCAGAGGAGGGAGAAGATGAGTGCAAAGGAAAGAATAAGGAGGCTGAGAGGCCGGGGCGATTCGATGTTTGGAGCTCGATTCTTCTATCCAAGAAGGCCGACGACGAGTCCTCGAAGCTCCCGCCTCCCTATGTTCACCCACTTGTAAAGAGGTCGACGAGTGCCCTGAGCGAGAAGAGCCTCGAGATCTGCACCGAGAGTCTTGGGTCAGAGACTGGGTCTGACGTCTTTTCATCTCCTGCGCCGTCAGAGACTGACGACGCAGAAGAGGACAAAGAAATACAACCACAACCAGAGTCACAGTTCCTTGACAGAGAAGACTTGCCAGTTGCAAAGAACAACTACTCCAAAAAAGTGTCAACCAAGTTCCCCCCTCCTCTTCCTTCCCTCGCTCGCTGCGATGGCCCGTCCCTCCTTATGCACTCCCACCGCGAAAATGGCCGGTTAGTCCTTGAAGCCGTGTCTATCCCATCCCAGAATTACTTCCACGCCCAACGAGAAGATGGCCGCCTTGTCCTCACATTTGCCAACACTCCTGATTCCAAAAAGCCAAACAACGAACAGACGTTCGATCAGGAAGAAGAAGTGATTGATCATAAGGAAGATGACGTTGAAGAAATTGACGAAATCTTCGAAGCCACCGAAGGTGAAAATGATAGCGAAGACGAGGAAGAGGAGGAGGAAGAAATGGTGAAAGTTGAAAATGAAGATGGAGCTAAAGAAATTGAAATTGTGATGGAGCAAGCAACTAAGTTGCCAAGTGGAGTGATAAATGTTCATAGGTCAGCCCTAATGATAAAGAAGCTAATCGGCCTAGACAATAGGAACCCAACATGGACCACTAAGTATAACAAACCAGTCCATTTGGTGGATATGGAGGAGGAGGAGGAGGAGAAAGGGCTAAACGCACTTGCACAGTCACTCCCGCGTCCAACCCGACTCGCCAGGCTCATCCCTTCACCACCGGCGGCTGCCCCTGCCCCTGCCCCTGCCGCTTCCTCTTTCAATACCTATGAGTACTTCTGGAGGGCCAAGCCCACTGTGGCGACCGCGGTCAATCCACTCAACAAAAACAGCTGCAACAAGGTCATTTTATCCAATAGTACTCCCAAGGCAGATGAAGAGCAAGGAATGGTCCTGTTGAGAGGGAACAAGGCAGACTACTTAGTCCCCTTGTTGAAGGGATGCAAGGAGCCCAGGAGGTCACTTCTGCTATGGGAGCCTTATTGCATTGCTACCTCCTAAGGTTTTTGGGGCCGACACGTATCCGGTTTTCGAACCTTCCTACATGATAATTTTTCCAATGTGTCAACCAATTAATACGTTGCCATATCATTAATGCTGATACGTACTCCAATACCGTTACCTAAAGCACTCGGTGGCTACTCCTAACATGTTAATAATAATGTTCCTCCCATATTTTCTCTCTACTCCATATATAATTGCCTCTTCCGAGGGGATTGTGTAGCCAAATAATCATGAAAGTGAGTGAGAGAGAGGGAGTGCTTAGATTGAGAGGATCAGAGATTTATTTTGTGTACCATATTTTTGTAAGTCTCTGTCATTATTATATATAAGTATAACTTAACCATGAAGATCTTGGCACCATCTTTGACCTTGGGTGGAGTAGTGTCTGTCAATCATGTCTAGGGTCTCTTTGTCTTTGCATTATAATTAATGGAGTTGCCCTTTTTCTCCCAAGACTTTGCAAGTATTGGCCAGTGGGAGTCCAATGAGGGTACTCGTGGTGTGGTCTACTTGGTGTCAATTTTGGGGACACCGTGATCCCTTTCTCGATATGCATCTTGTTTGTGTTAGGTTGAGGTTTAGCCGACGCAATATTAGCAAAAGAAAAGTTTTTATGGAGAGAGAAGAAAGTGACACTTTTTTGGGTTTTCGAAAGAAATTACGACAAGGGCTGTGATGAGCTAGATGATGTCAGGTAATTGGAATTCATCAATAGCAAAAAGAATTGATGCAATTGGCTCCTCGTGCAATGGAAGTTGTCAGTGCTTTGTGTTTACTCACATGAGAATTGTTTTTCCTTTTCTTTTTTTTTTCCTCCCCGCACCTCGACTAGTTCATTTTCCGGTCCAGTCAAAACCAGATCATTCGTAATGGGACTAGAGATGGGGTGGTGGATCTCCTGTTGAGGTGGGTTGGTAGCGGTGGTGGCAGAAGTTTGGTCGGCTATGGTGGTGGGGCTGTGGCGGGAGGTGGTTGTGGTAGATCTGTTGCTAGCTGCAGGTGGTGGCCGTGGTGGCTTCCATCGTGGACGGGTTGCCTGGGACGGCAATGGCAGATTCCTAGGGGTAGGGTTTTTGGGTTTGGGCTTTTGGCCCAATGGGTGTTTTGGGCTCGTCCCATTAGATGTTTGGACTTTGGCCATTTAGGTGATGTCACAACCTAACCCGGATTCATGACCGGCAAGTGAAAAAGAATCACTGAAGGCCATCTTTACTTCTTAGTTGTAATTTTTTCCTAAAATATCGATAGTTTCTTTATTATGAAAACAAATGCGGAAATGTTTATTTGATTGAAAACAACTTCAATATTTACAGAGTTGTCTAGTGCAGGAAACAAAAGTATTAGCCCATAGGCTTATATTACAACTTGTGGGCACTACCATAGGTCGCACCAAATACAAACATGCAGTTTTACAAGGGTTTTACAACTTCTGCAATCCATCGAAATACTGAAATTGAAAACAACAACATCAACCGCATGAAGGACTAGTGTGACTAGTCAATTATCTATCCATGTCCTGAAATGTTTCATAAACACAAAACATTTAAGTGAGAATTACGATATACTAAGTTTCCACAATTTTAGTATGCAATGTCATTTTATGCATTTTCTTTCCACTTTACAATAGAACGGGGGGAGGACAGCACAAGGGGGGAGAACAGACATTTTTCTTTTCAACATCTTTCATGAACGGAACACCAGCAATGATTGGGTAGCTAGCCCTAGATTTAGATAATAATATCAATACCCTAGAATACTTGGCAATATTCCTCATAATGGCCAAACTCAACATTCAGATATGTTTGATACCGATAACCTCGGTTTTCCTTTCTCTTTAAAGGAATTTCATCTCTTAACTTTAATTGTTTCTCTTTAAGCAATTCAATCACAACATCATATTCAATATCTCGAATATCAACGATCAGAATTCCTTTTCAATTAAAAGTGAAGCTTTCCGTCCAATTTTAATAAATTCATGCAAGGTTTGATGCTTTTAAACACATAATCACGTACACAGTATTTATCTAAACCATAATTGTGTAAACAGAGTATATTCGTAATTACTCACCACTGAAACGTGAACCGCAAATATTTACCATAGTAAAATTATTGATCAATGTCTAGACCGAGAGAGAGAGGGAGGAAGGTGGCGGTGTGTGGTGGTGCTGGAAGTGGTGAGGCCGAGAGGGAGAGGAGGGGAAGGAGAGAGCCGAGAGGAGGAGGAGGGGAAAGGTGTAGCAGCAAGCTGCTGCGCACGGCAGCACTATGCCGCGTTGGCAGCGGGTTCGGGGTGGTTCTGTGCCAAGAAGAAGAAGAAGAGAAGGAAAGGATATATATATATATATATATATATATATATATATATATATATATATAGAGAGAGAGAGAGAGAGAGAGAGAGAGAGAGAGAGAGAGAGAGAGAGAGAGAGTGAGAGTGAGAGTGTGAGTGAGTGAGTGAGTGAGTGAGAGAGAGAACGGTCAGAGAGGGAGAGAGGTGTCCGGTTGAGAGGGAGGGGGCAGACCAGCGAGTAAAGTTTGGGGAGTGGAGTGGGACTCACCCTCATACGTGGTTTATTTCCATTTCTGGCCGTCGGGCGTCGGCTAGGAAATCCCACGCGGACGCAAAGTCCCGTTCCGACCGCACAGTCCAGGTTTCGTCTCGAACTTAATACCGTAGCCTAAACAAATTATTCTGAAACCAACCCCGGTCTCAGTTTTTCGAATAAAAATCTCGATAAGTAAATTCATAAAACGTGCAAATTTTTTGGGTTATGGATAGGGTCTATTGGGTGTCGTGTTGACATCTTGGTAACAAGTCTTGTTTCAGTATTTTCTTGTATTTCCTTTTTATTAAAAATATAAGGTGAGATGTCGTGATAAGTTGAGCTGATCCTTTTTGTATGACGCTGTTTTATTACAAGATTTTTCATTTTTATCATTAATGATATGAAAACCCTTTTTTGCCGAACAAAAAGTAATAATGGACCAGAGGTTTTGTAAATGTCTTCTGCTTTCAAGGCACTTACATCCGTCGTTTCTATCACTTCACTCTTTTCATCATACTACTTTCACATCCTTTGTTTTCTTCATTTTCGAAAAACGTGCATTTTCTTGAGAATTTTTTTCCCGTGAATATATTTTCAGATAATTTTGCAACGATTACGTGATATACTTGTGCTCTTCGGATTGATGCAAAAAAATTTACAAATAATAATACAATTTATGTTTTCCAAGAAAATGCAAGGTTTTCGAAAAGCAACAGGGGACGAAGGAAATATATATGAAAAATCTTGCAGCAACATCAAACATGCTTATGATCCTTGTCATAATTAATCAACAGATGAAGTAATAAAAGCAAGAGAATTCGAGGTAGAACACTCAATGATAATGATAATATGACAGACAAAGCCGGTACTAATTGTATTTTCTCCTTGAGCCCTTCTACACCCATCGATGGTGGATTCACCAACCTTATACCGACGGCCCCACGTTGGCCTAATACAGTTCTTGCACGGAAAATTCGAATCGTTCAATAATTTTAAGAAAAACTGAGTGGCCTGGTAGAAAATAAGCTCAATCCGATGTGTGTAGATGCTCGATCCAATCTTTTCATTTTTTATTCAGAATTTTCGTTTTCGATTTCCACTTTTCTCCGGTGGGGTACAATTTTTTTTTTCTTTCCAGAATTGGCTTCTCGGCGACACTCCACTTAAATGGACTGACCATTTGGAGCCCATAACAGATCTAATTTGATAATAGAAATCGTTCATTTTGTAGAACTCGTTGAGAACATTGATTGTTTCAAAAACAATGTTCTTCGCATACAAATTAGTACCAAATCGAAATGTAGTTATTTTGCAAAAATTGAGTTGGACACGCTGGATTTGGACCTATTTTTCAAAAAGTAAATGTGTTTGGATCAACTATTGATTGTTATCCAAACAACAAGATCTTTTTGTACGTTTAATTTTCTTGACGAGACATTTATAAAATGAACGATTTCGATCTATTAAAATAAATCCTTTATGACCCCAAAATGAGCAAATCGCATGGCGCAGCCCACTTATTTTGGATGCCGGACTGCACCATCCAAGTGAACTTCCTCCTTTTGCTCCTTAATTCTCTCCTTAGGAGTAATTCTTCCTCTCTAAGGTCATTAACAGTAGCATAATCAAAAACCAATTATTTTTAAAGTTTACAATATTGGTATAAAAGATGGTTCACCATGGTATAATTAAACTTAGCAACCTTTTTCAATAATCAAAATTTGTGGACTCCACGCCACATAAGTTAATTAGTTCCAAAATTTGTATACACGCGTGTTTCAATTGGTATTTTTTCTTCTCTTCTTCACCTACTCTATATCTTCTCCACTTCACCCAAAAACTATTTCTCATTCTTTCCCTCAAAAAGTGAAGCTTATATTTCTCGATTATCTACAATTCAACCCATCATCGCCAGATTAAGGTATTTTACTCTTCTTTTCCATTTATATTTTTTTCTCCAAAAAAAATTCATAATAGAAGGGAAGAAATTCACTGATTTTTCCCCAAACCTAAGAGAGAGAATCGATATATTTTTGCCAAAAAAAAAATGTAAATGGAGGAAAGTGAATGACAGAAAACAAAGGGGGAGAGAAAGTGAAATTATAGTAGACCCTTATTTTGGTTATGGACTAGAAGTGACTATTGTAAAGTTCAACATTGTTAAGCTTAGCAACCTCTTAAGTAAATAATCAAAATTTGATGTGTTAGCTTTTGGTTATCATTTTTTGATTATACCACTGTAGATGACCTAAAATCATATAAACAATAAAATGTTTAGTTTTTTTTTATCCGCAATAAAATGTCTAGTTATTAGAGAGAAGCAGACCTGGAGCTTGATCATTCACACGCTGCAGCCCACAATTTATAGGCTGATATCTGGGTAAAGCTTTGATCATTCACATGCTGCAGCCCACAATTTATAGGCTGATATCTGGGTTTGGTCCACCAAAGGTTGGACAAATTTCCTAGCCCCAAGTCAGAGCATGGGACAAGCACGAACGATAATTGGGAAAATGACGGCCCATAACGTGTTTTGATAATTAATACTCATTAAGGAGAAGTTAAGAACATTTGTTAATACTGAAATGTCCTTAACGAATATTAATTATTTAAGCACGTCATTGGCCGTCATTTTCCCTTAATAATTTTGCTCCCTTAAAAGTTTGTTTTCCAATGAGGGCCCAACGCCAATGGGCTCTAACCCATATAAGAGGCCGAGATTCAAGCTCCGTTGTGGGCGCTTGAAATTCAGGGTTATAAATAGTCTCTGAAATCTTTTGTGAACTAACCTACTAACAGTTTAATACTCCGCTAACTCTCTCTGATGTATACAATATAGGGTGGGGAAAAAAATTTGAAGGCCCAACAAAATGAAACTGGACGTAGGGAGTAGAAATTTCTTGAGGGATTTCCAGCGATCCATCTTCCTTCCTAGTTGTGGAGCTTATCAAATTTTAACTTAACAAATTTAGCTTTTCAATTATTTGTTAGCTTGACTTTTAAAAAAAAAAAAAATTTACTTGTTAGCTTTAGGCAAATTCAAACTAAGCCTTAGATAGGTATGTCAATTTCTTGTATTCTATCCCGCCTTTGACCTTTCCATCCCGATTCAATAAGAAAATGGGGTGCAATGATATTTGCTTCCCAGTCCCGATTATAGTAATTATTGTCATTGTATGTTATTTATAAAACATTAGAGAGCAAAATACTAAATACTAAATCTCTATTTCCTTTTTTTTCCCTTCTTTTTTGTTTTACTCATTTTAACTCCCATAGTACTTTGATATTTTATTTCACTGTCAAAATTCATTAAGAGAACAAATTAAGTTAGTGCAAAATTTTTCGAAAATATAAATCTGATTATTTTCCGACCTCACAATCTTCCCGATTTTCCCGCTCTTACTTCACCCCGATGAGTTACGAGGTGACAATAAATCTGACTCTACCCTGCCCTATCGTCATCCTTACCCTGAGCACATAAAAAGGTGAATAAATTTGGCAGCCCCCTGTTTATTTTCGCAAAATTAAATGGAAAAGAATGAAAAAAACACAAAAAACAAAGAACCCGGTCGGATCCTGATCCGGTCGATGGCCGGTTTCAAGAATGTCGGGTTTCCTGTGATGATCCTTCCTCGTACGGGACCTTGCAAATATCATTTCTAATTCTTGCTTCTGCGGTTCCTTCCTTCCTCCCTCTGAAAATCTGAGCAGTTACTCGCAATAATCTGCCATCACCGGAGAGAGAAACGCAGAAGTGTGTGGCGATGGGTGATATTGCTACGCCCGACGACGATTTACTTCTCAAGAACTTCTTCGCTGAAGTCAGCGAAGTTGAGCGCGAGAACGAAGTCCGCAGGTCTCTCTCTCTCTCTCTCTCTCTCTCTCTCTCTCTCAAGGCTCTTTCCTTTTCCTTTTTCCCGTTTTTTCATCTGATTATCATTTTGTTTTTTGTTGTCTATTTTGGTTCTAATTTCTGTGACCATATGCTTCTGACTGTGAACAATTAGGGTTTCAAGAGATTTCCCTCTTTCTGAATTCCCCCGTGTGGTTGAAATACACACGCCTTGGATTGTTTCCGGACACGCTAGAATTGGCAGTAAACCCTAACTTCTTTTGTACGTGTACCTGTAGAAATAGGAGAAAGCAGAAAAGATATGAATTTGGTGGAGGTGGCGATGATTTAGTTGTATTGATTCCGTAGGGTATTGCCGAGAGTGGAGTGAATTACAAAATTGTTGTTTGGCTAGATGCTTTACCATAGGGAACTAAGTACGAGGCATACCGTGATTGTACGTATGTAGTCCAAGATTCAACTGAGAATATCGAAGATTCAAAACAATATATTAGCAGTTTTGAGCTATTTTCTTTCTGACAAGTAAAGATAATTTTATTGGATGCTGTCAAAGTGCCAATATAGACATGGTTAATCTTTTGAGGAGCAGTGTAACGAGTTTCTCGCTTTACCTTTGTAACCGTGCCGTATGATGTTTAAGATTATGAGGATGATGCATCACAGAACCTAAGCTTGACTTCAAAACATAAAAGGTACCAATGGGTTGGATTCTTATGGATGAGTTATAGAAATAGAAGTTCCTAGCCCATGATAGGGAACGGGGAATAAACCTGACGGTAAAAAGGCGATAGAAAAATAATCTGGGGGTCGCTCAATTGGGTCTAATCCTTGTTTCTCACTAGAAGGTCAAGGATTCAAGTTTTGGTACAGGCAAGATTGCCTTTCCCGGGCTACAACTTGCTGACGTATTGGGTAGAACGGTGATAGAAAGGTTTGTGAATGAAGACGAAAGGCTAGCTGTTGCCCAACTTAAAACACTTCATACGTCAAGCTATTTTAAGTGACCCAATTTCTCCAGGTTAGGGAATAGTATCTCGAATAGTCTTGTGCCACTTAGGTCACCTTTCTCACTAGAAAAACCAGCATGAAGCTGCTAAGTTATTAAGTGACACTGCAACTTTTTTCCAGTCGTAAATAGGGTTTACCCTATTATCAGAGAAAAGAGTAGGGGCAATAAACAAAAGGGCCTTAATCATGAACAATTTTATGCGAGTTATGATGAGCATGATCCTTCCTAAGAAAAGAATTGCTCGAACTTTACGCATCCTCTTCTACTTTTGATCAAAGTGTGGTGTGTCAAAAATGAGCGATGTGTTGAAGCACGCAACCTGTACATATGAACTCATAAGAAGGTTTGTTTGTTTCCAACTCCAGTTATAACAAATGTGACATAACAGTGAGGGAAAGCATTTTAAAATTTTGCTGAGCTTTCTTGATGCAACCCATAGCTTTATAAGTATAACGATGAGACAATTTCTGTTTGAGAATACCCCGGTAGTACAAGGCTGCGACATATATTATGTGTGTGTATACACAAACAGGTACATATGTGTTTTGGCAACATTGGCTGCCTATGAAGTTGAATTGATTTGAGGGATAGAAGTCTAGACAATGCTTTTGGAAAAGTACATTGCTCTGACAAATATAATGTGGAAAACGTGGTTTCGTTCTGCTGCGAACTTTTCGAAAATGTTTGTTTATTCTTGTAGCATCTTCAACATGTTTGGTTTCCTTTTTTACCTATCTTGCTGCAACTGACCAAAAACATACAAAATCTTTTGTAGGATTCTTTCATGCTTCAAGTTAAATGCATTTGAGTATCTTAATTTACCCTTCGATTCGTCCTTGGAGGATGTGAAAAAGCAGTATCGTAAGGTAATTATTTCAACCCCACTAGAGTTGATTGAAGGTTTTTCTCAACAATTTGAAAGCTTATTAGTTGGTCGTTGATTAACGTGTTCATATTCCTTTGCCATTGAAGTTATCTTTGTTGGTTCATCCCGACAAATGCAAGCATCCACAAGCTAAGGAGGCATTTGGTGGTAAGTTATATCTTGTTGCATGAAAGAGAAAACAGAATATCGATGGATGATTTTGTGTCTAGAACATTTCTAAAATATTTAAGACTATGCTTGCAGTCATGATTGACAATTTTGCATCTGAGATGACATGATTCAAACATATGTTAAAGAATAGGCAGAGCGTGTTTTTTATACAAGGTCAGGGGTTTGAGACTGGTAGCCAAAAGCCAAGAGCATACGAAGAAAGATGTCATAAAATTTCTTGTTTCTTCAGAGTTAGCTCATTTTTGTGGATGAACATTTTTCTCTCATCACCCCCTGATGTTCAGATACTTTGTAGGAAGTACAGACACGTCTCCTTGGGTCACTTTTTATATCAAAACGCGTCAGAAATCTTGTTAATTTATTTTTAGATCATACATGCTTCAAAACACACGTGTTTGTTCATCTCTCTTTGCTTGGAGTCTTGACACATACATGCTTCAAACAGACGAACACATCTGACTCACTTTTATTCTAGGTCGTGTATTATGAATTTATTACGTTTCCATTTACAAAATGTTTTCTTCTGAACAGCACTAGCAAAAGCCCAGCAACTATTGCTGGATCCTGAAGAGCGGGGATATATTCTTAACCAAGTTAGTAATGCAAAAGGTCTGTGCTTAAGCCTTATCATCTTTATATTCCAGCTGTATCTTTGTAGTTAATTTTTGTCTCAGGATCTTATTAGTTGAATATTCTGTGAGAATCATTTGTCACTTTCATAACACATGAATTCACGTATAGAACATATATCATGTGTGCTAGAAATTTTTTGGGGCTCTTGCATCCTTGTTCTCATGTTGAAAATTTTAATCTACTTAATTCTTTATCACTTATTTGATAATACTTCTCCTGTTCTTCCCCTACATCACATATGGCTCACTTGCTGTTCCATTACTGTACACTGTACAGTGCTCCTTTTGAATCACTGGGTATCAGCCTGATTTCCATGCCATGGCCCGAACAGTTTCACAATTTTTGTATAGTGATTTGTGCTCTATTTTGTAGAAATTTTCTGGTTCGGGTTTTAGAACAAAAAATCATCATTGGGTACACATTATATAATGCAGACTAGAATGGTGGTTATGCACTGCACATTCCTCTGATTGGTAGAATGATTTTTCATGTTTCTTTCAATGTTGGATAATATCGGCCTTATACGAGCTAATTTTTTTGTCCCTGTTAAATGTACTGCAGAAGAACTTAGAGCAAAAAGGAAGAAACAGCTTAAGAAAGACGCAGCTTCTAAGATAAAGTCATTGGTCGATGAGGTAAAGTTAGGTTGCACAGGCCTTTATGTCCATGTTCTTCTGGTGTGTTCTCTTGCTATGGTTATTTTGACCTAGCGGAACTTTGCTGCATGGTTGCAATACTTAAATTTGATGCTAAATAGTTAATTTCGAGAACTTTACCATATTGTATAGTGTTAGTCTTACCTCTTAAGAAAGGTTTCCCCTCTTGAGCAATTTTGTGACTTTGTGGAGGTTTTTGATGTGGGAGGAAGTGCATTGGTGGGGTTTTTCTTTGTGTTCTTTCTCCCCTTTAGATGGCAGTCTGCAGCTATGACAATAAACTAAGTTTTTGAACTGTTGAGTGCCTATTCATTCTATCTATTAGCACTAGCGTAAATTACTCTGTAGTTCTCCTGCATATACAGCATGCAGAAACTCAGTGAAAGAGTTGGTGTGCTATAATTACGACAATCCTGCGTAATTTGTGTTCTTTTCTCAGGGTATTGAATGGCTTTTTTTAGCTGATACCTTCTGTCGAAGTCTGGGTGCACCAATCATCAGGGATCTGGAGATCATGTCTAATCATTGGGTTTTTTATCCTGTTATGGTCTGAGCTGCAAATGAAATGAAATTTGATATACGAAAACTTTTCAGTTGGGTAGTATCCAGTGGATTACTTGTGTGTGCCATATTGGACAAAGAAAGAACCATTTTTTATGGCAGCCTGCGTTGATATTGCTCCAACATTGCATTTTGGTTGTACCTTGCTCCGGTTTTGGAATAAAATTTGCATTCCCCATGCCAAATGCTTTTTGGTAATGATTGATGAGTCAAACAGCTTGCTGATTCATATCCCGTGGGACTTTGATACAGGGGAAGTATGAACAAGAGTTTGAGCGGTCGGATGAATTTCAGCAACAACTAAAACTGAAGGTTCGAGAGATCTTGACAGATCAAGAATGGCGGCGGAGAAAAATGCAGAAGAGGGTATGCTTGAAGCTCAGCCTTGTATTTTTCCTCATGGTCTTAGGTACTGTGCTTTTACCCTTCTTAATGAATGACTCTCTGTCTTTTGAATATTCTATAGATATCAGAAGAGGAAGGTAGACTGAAGAAGGATGAGGAAGAGGAAAAAGAAAAGTGGAAAAGAAAGCGTGAGCATGAGGAGCAGTGGGAAGGGACAAGAGAACAAAGGGTTTGTTTCTGAAATCTTTTCAAATATCACATACTATTATGTATTTGATGAACATTGGCCTATGTTCATGAACTTGGGTACATCCATATATGGGTGTGTCTAGGCATTGCATTCTTATAATTCCATTTGTCAAGGAATCATAGTTCTATTCTAACAACCCAGTTACAGTGATGCGTGTCATTAGTACTTCAATCCTTTTAACTGGATTGGGAGTTGGTTCGTCTCATCCTTAGACGTGCTGCTTGGGTTCATGTCCAACATCATTTGAGAAGTGATTCTGATTATTACCTTGTTGTATCAACAGGTTTCCAGCTGGAGAGATTTTATGAAGGGCGGAAAGAAGGTGAGATGATTTACTAGCAAATCTCTTCTTATCTTGTTATTGTGACTGTGCTTCAACTAGTTTTCTTGCATACACAGGTAAAGAAAGGAGAGATCCGACCGCCAAAGCTCAAGACTGAAGATGCTTCCAAATCTTATGTCCAAAGGCCTGTGAAGCGCGGTTAAGTCAATCAAGTATAACAGGGATGATTTGCCAATTGACAAACTGCTGAATTAGTATATGAGTTGAAGAGGGTTGAAATTCAGCTGCAATGTCATGCCTCTTAACCTTCTTGTGATAACCCTTGTAATAGAACAAGTCTTGTAATGG
Source organism: Rhododendron vialii (assembly GCF_030253575.1). Taxonomy (NCBI): domain Eukaryota; kingdom Viridiplantae; phylum Streptophyta; class Magnoliopsida; order Ericales; family Ericaceae; genus Rhododendron; species Rhododendron vialii. Next base: position 38,682,555 of record NC_080557.1, on the reverse strand, counting down.
AATTAAGATCTTGTTCATTTATGAATTCCAAGGTACTCAATTAAGTAGAGTGATT